>NC_057807.1:610744693-610869693 GCF_018294505.1 Triticum aestivum | reverse complement strand
ATCGAAGCCGTATACACACGCGAGAGAGGTTCAAGAAATCGCCAACGTATTCACACTTCCATCCTTACGTGACATAAGTATGTGAGAGAAGTTTTGGAGGGTCATGAATTGAGATGTAAAAGAGATTTTCGAATGGAAAAATATGTATTCCATAATTTGGTTAAGTGCTTCCGAGAGAGACAACTTTTACAAGATGAGAGGCTTGTTTCCGTGGAAGAACAAGTAGCAATATTCTTATACACCCTTTCGGCGAATGCAAGCAACCGTACTCTGCAAGGGCGATTTCGACATAGTGGTGAAACTATAAGTACATATTTCAATAAAGTGCTACAAAGCATCATGGCATTATCTGGACGGCTCATACAGTTGCCACCAATTAATGTTCCTTTAAAAGTTTCAAGCAACCCTAAGTTCATGTCGTACTTTCAGGTATGCATCTTGTAGTTATTACATATAATTTATAAATATTGTTACCTATTTCTCATCAATATTTCTTATCTTCATGAAGGATTGTATCGGAGCAATTGATGGGACACATGTTCCGATTAGCATATCTCCGAGACTACAAGACCCATATCGCAATAGAAAAGGAACATTATCACAAAATGTCATGGTGGCATGTAATTTTGAAAATCAATTTGTCCATGTCAGTGCGGGCTGGGAAGGTTCAGCTTCTGATGCTCGAGTGCTACAAGATGCACTAGAAAACAATTTCTATGTGCCAGAGGGAAAATTTTATTTGTTTGATGCAGGATATGCAAATACACCTAATTTTATTGCACCCTACCGGAATGTCAGGTACAAACAAGTTCTTCTATTGCAACAACTCTAAAGTGCAAATACACCTATCTTCATTATTTTTTGAAATTTAAGGTACCATTTGAACGAGCAAGCTAGATGCAACCAAAGGCCACAGAATGCTAAAGAGCTATTCAATCTCAGACATGCACAATTGCGTAATCACATAGAGCATATCATTGGCGTTGTGAAGAAGCGTTTCCCAATATTGAAGTGTGCTTCACATTATCCAATTGAATCTCAACCTGATATTGTCATAGCATGTTGTGCACTTCATAACTTTATTTGCAATCACGAGGGGGGAGAACAATGGTTTGACCAAGTTGGCTCCAATATTGACCCAACAAATATAGTTGATATTCCAAGTGGGGATGCAAAATACAGAAGTGATGTACAATCTCTCAATGAGCGGTGTGCATTGGGTCATTCAAAAAGGGATCAAATTGCTGAATCCATGTGGAAAGACTACTGTGAGTATCTGCAGGAGCGCGCTAGAAGAAATAGTGCATGACTTGTGGAATTGTTGAAGCTAGAATAAAACTCATATGATCAGTAGAATCTTTTTTACAAAATAATGTACTAGCTTTCTCATTCATTAATAATGTACTTTACATTTTTAAGAGTAGATATGTAATGTAAGATGCAACTATCAACTATAGTGTTGTGTCCTCTATAATACAATTTTCTTCTCAACAACTAATCAAACGCGCGACGCCCACAAAAAAAGTATTGCACTATACAGCACACATGTACTGCCACCTACACAGCAGGAGCACAAATAACATGGCAGAACTAACAAAAAATTTAAGGACCGTACTTTCATGAAAGGAATCAGAGCACCGTCAAAACCAAATTTAGTGCTGAAAAAATGTATGCTGAGATACATTGGTAATCCTCTTTTTATTCATGGCACAATACACATGTATGCTGAGATACATTCTTGTTCCTCTTTTTATTCATGGCGCAGTGCACATTAATATCTTTTGAACAAAAGCATAAACCTAAAATAATATGAACCAATAAACAAATAATAGACTATCAAAGAATTTTCTTTTTCGTACGAAAAGAACTAGAATGAATTGTTACTTTAAATTTGACGGCCAAGCACTTTCTTGAGGATCTCCAGAACAACATCATGCTCCACTGTCATGAAAATTTCACGGTCAACTCTTTCTCCTTCCAGATACTCGATCATCTTCAGATGTTCACTTGCTGAGAGATCTGGTATGGTCTTAAGTTTGGCAATGCAATTGGCAATGCAATAAGGATCTTTGTCAGGATCCTTTTTTTCCATCAGCGCCATTTTCACGTCTCTATAGCTCTCAATTTGCTTCGTCTTTACATCCACATAGGTTTTAAGTTCTTCTTTTCTAACAGCAACCAGATCTTCAATCGTTGTTTCTTTGCCTCTCTTAGCCTTACCTTCATCATTGCCTTTACAAGTCCTAGCCTTTTTCATAGATGTTGGGTCAGGAAGTGTGTTCATGTGTTCTGTGGGAATTTGTCTACTGTTATTCTCCATACGTTCTGTGTTGTTAACAGGAAATACTTCAACATCCTCACCATATATGCCTTCAGTTCACTCGTAATTATGACCTTCAAAGCCTGGAGCCGGTAATGTTGGACTAGGCGAATTAAGCCCAGCGGCATCTAGAACCTATTGTGTGAAGCTTTCCCCTTGTGGTAAATCTGTAGCCGGACTGGACTTCTCTTCGACCACATCAGTTGTCCTCTTACAACCCTTCCCCTCCGCTGTTTTACCTGGGTACAGAGGAATAAATTGTAAACTACAAGCAAGCAAGATCATATGCTAAATTCATTACATGTGAAACCAACGTACCATCATAAATTGCATGCAAATCATCGTAGTAAGGGAAAGCTTTGTATCTCCACTTCTGTTGTTCTTTGCTCAATTCATCCCATTTTTCATCAATGGTTGTTGGCATTTTTGTAATAGGATCAAAACCGAAGCCACTCTTCTCTACAATAGATTTGACAACAAAATATTCTTTCTTCAACCGCTGCTCTCTAAATTTTAGTTGACAAACAATGAAATTAGCTCTCGGAAACTGATTATTCAATCGTGTAGTTATGCTATTCCATCCTTCTTTGGTCCATCCATTCCGACCGCGAAATCTAGCTGGATATGCATACTCTTTCATCACAGAAACGAGCAGGTCTTGTTGAGCACTGGTCCATGATGCTCTCTTTTTCTTGTCTGCAATTGGGAAGCAGAACATCAGGAAAATAGACAAGGACCCTACTCGAAATCAACAAATATCAGAGTTATCATAAATATCTGGTTAAAACAAATCAACTTCAGTAAATCTTAATATCTCGTGCATGACGCCACACCATGGATTACATTCACAAAACAAAATATTATATCCTAATGTACGCAGACTTGTAGGCTGTCGTGGAGCTAGGCAAAAATCTGTCACCGCTAGCTACAAAGTGCATGCTACAAATTAATGAACTGTCACCTCTAGCCCCTACCCCCTGCTAAAAGTACCAGGTGTGGTTTGTCTTTTTTGAGAATCAGGTTTGAATAGGTATACTGGAATCTGAATTGTCTAAATGAAAAACAGCAAAATCGCTATGGTATGACTGTTGTGCATTTCAGCAGCGAGATTGGGGTTCTACTGTTTGTCTTAGACAGTCTATTTACACTTCCACAGCCTGATTGGCTGTCAAAATTTGTAAGCTGGTAACCCAGCAAAAACTTAGATAGCCAATGCCTCTGTAACATACATATTTCTGAAATCACAGCCTGATATAAGCCGACCAAGCAGCAGCTTGGTTGTCTACTTTCTTTTGGCTTAGGTATAAGCCGACCTAGATAGCCAATGCTTCTATAAAACACATATTTCTGAAAATCACAGCGATGCAGACTGTCTTACGCCATATTTCGGGCTACTACATAAAGCTATCACCAAGCTAAGATCATCTAGGTTGCATCTAGCCTTACGCCACTAAATCTTGCTTCTCAATCTATCCAAGGAGAATCTACTCTGCCCCTGAATCGGGGACGGCCTTCTCGTCAGCAAGGCCGGACGACATCGAGGAGATTGTGCGTCGCGGCGCCGTCCGCAGATACCAGCGGCATGCACAGTGGAGAACGGCACGGCCGTGCAGAGGAAGGAGCCGGCGGTTGGCGGGAAGAGGCGGGAGGAGCGTTGAGGGAGGATGGAGGGCAGAGTAATCACCTTTGGTCTCTCCATCGCCATCTCTTTGTTTCCCCATGGCCGCTGATGGAAGACGACAGGGCGGCGGCGGCGGCGGCGTGAGAGCCAGAGCGAGGAGCAGGGAAGGATAACGAGGGGACTCCCTTCTTTTCGCCTCCTCTGTTTTTTAAAAACAGGTCAGGGGTTCTTTTTATTAAACAGAGAAAAAACTACAGTTTCCCAAATACTACAATATTAAAACAATAGTTGTTAGGGGCAAACAAACAGCTCGTTGTAACTAAAACTGTGGTAATCTCAAAAACTGCAGTATTCTCAAAAAGCTTAGAAAATACTTCGCTACCAAACGGGGCCTAATTGTACAACTTCAACACTAGGATTGCATTTATCACTTCTGTTGTAAGTTGCTAACACTGGATCGAAATTGTACTTACAATGGTAGGTGGAGGGCCCTTTGTTTTTATAATGGGAGAAGTTTGTGGCCGGCTGGCCGGCGGAACGCTCAACCAGTCACATAAGCTTCATTCGATTTTGTAACAAATCGTGTGGCCCGCCGCCAGCGTTCGCCCTTATCCGCAGACCTCCACCACTTTTTTATCCATTCACCCCAACAGCTCCTCTGCATTAGAGCATCTCCAGCCGTTCAGCCTTCAGGACGCCGAAAAAGAGCCGTCTGGGGCCGAACTAGCGTTTCTTGGCTTGTGGGGGCGATTGCGGTCCTAGTCGTCGCCTCGGGTCGCCGCCAAAATCGCGCAAACTCAGCGATCTTTCATAGAAATTTGTACAAACTCGGCGACCTGGCACAAACTTGGCGATATTTCATAAAAATTTATACAAAACATGCAAACTACGCCTAGAACTACGCCTAGAACTAATGCTACGACGCGGCCACCACCCGACTTCTACATGACGAGGAGCTTGTAGAAACGGGTATAGTCTCCGCCGCCGCCGTCATCGTCGTCGTCGGCTCGCGCCCCGCCACCGTGAAAGTGCAACTATCCCTGAGTGGTTTTGGTAATCATTGACAACATATAGCTCATTGAACTAATGCCTTTTCAAGATGAATATTTCAGAAAAGTTCAATAATTGGCATGGCATGGATTAGAAATGTGGACCCTCAAAATGGTAAGGACAAAGGATTGGCTCAAGCTCTAAAGCTCAAGACTCTACATTTTACTTTTAGTGATCCAAGATCACATTGAGTCCATAGGAAAGTCAATACTATTAAAAGAGGATGATGTGTTGCTTAATGGCTTGCTTGCTCTCATGATGCTTAGTGATATGCTCCAAATACCCTCAACCATTTTTTCATATCCATATATGTCCCAAACCAAAAGTCAAACTCGGCCCCACCGATTTGATCTATCCGGCACCACCGAGTTCGTTAGACATAGCCACTGCCAGAAACCCTAGTCACTTCGGTCTCACCGATAAGAATCTCGGTCTCACCGAGATGGGATTGCAAACTCCCTATTTCCCTTCGTACGTTTCGGTCTAACCATGAGCGATCGGTCCCACCGAGTTCGCGATGCAAAGTCCCTGTTTCCTTTTCGTAAAGTTTCAGTCTCACCGAGATGAGCGAATCGGTCCCATCGAGTTTGCCTGACCAACTCTCTGGTTAGCTTATTACCAAAGTCGGTCCCACCGAGTTTGTGTAATCGGTCAAACCGAGACTATGTTATGCCCTAACCCTAATGATATCAGTGCCACTGAGTTGACATGTCGGTCCCACTGAAATGCCTAATGGTCACATTATGAACTGAATCGGTCCGACCGAATTTTCTGATTTGGTCCCACCAAGTTTGGTAAATTGTGTGTAACGGTTAGATTTTGTGTGGAGGCTATATATACCCCTCCACCCTTTCTTCATTCATGGAGAAAGCCATCAGAATGTGCCTACACTTTCAGCATTCATTTTCTAAGAAAGAACCACCTACTAATGTGTTGAGGCCAAGATATTCCAATCCTACCATATGAATCTTGATCTCTAGCCTTTCCTAATTTGCTTTCCACTCAAATCATCTTTCCACCAAATCCAGTCCTATGAGATAGATTTGAGTGTTGGGGAGACTATCATTTGAAGCACAAGAGTAAGGAGTTCATCATCAACACCATCTATTACCTTTCGGAGAGTGGTGTCTCCTAGATTGGTTAGGTGTCACTTGGGAGCCTCCGACAAGATTGTGGAGTTGAACCAAGGAGTTTATATAGGGCAAGGAGATCGCCTACTTCATGAAGATCTACCCTAGTGAGGCAAGTCCTTCGTGGGCGATGGACATGGTGGGATAGACAAGGTTGCTTCTTCGTGGACCCTTCGTGGGTGGAGCCCTCTGTGGATTCGCGCAACCGTTACCCTTCGTGGGTTGAAGTCTCCATCAACGTGGATATACGATAGCACCACCTGCCGGAACCACGCCAAAAATCTCCGTGTCAACATTGCATTTGCTCCCTCCAAACTCATCTCATTTACTTTCTTGCAAGTTGAATGCTTTACTTTCCGATGCTCATATACTTTTTGAATACTTGCTTGAATTGTATTGTGATTGCTTGACTTGTACTAAGTTGCTAAAATCTTCCAAGAACTAAAATTGGGAAAAGACTAGATTTTGATTTGGTCATGTAGTCTAATCCCCCCCTCTAGACATACTTTCAATCCTATAATTGGTATCAAAGCTACGGTCTCCATTTTCCTTGATTTTCATAGCTTTTGGTGATCATAGCCTTGGTTTCACAACCTAGGAGAGTATGGCGTCTAGCTAGGGAAATTACCACCGTAGAGGTCCTTACTTTGATGGTACTAATTTTGCTAGTTGGAAGCATAAGATGAAAATGCATATTCTTGGACATAACTCCGCCGTTTTGGCTATTGTATGTATTGGCTTGCAAGGTGAATTCTTCGATGGGAGAGAACTGAACCGTGAAGCTACCGTGGAAGAGTTGAAGATGCTGCAATACAACGCTCAAGCTTGTGATATCCACTTCAATGAATTGTGCCCCGAAGAATTCAACAAAATCAGCCGTCTTGAGAATGCAAAGGAAATTTGGAATACTTTGATTGATATGCACGGAGGTACCGACTCCATTAAGGAATCCAAATTGGATGTGCTTCAAAGTCAAATTGACAAGTTCAAAATGAAGAATGGTGAAGGTGTCGCTGAAATGTACTCTAGGCTTGCTCTCATCACAAATGAGATTGGCGGCTTGGAAAGTGAAGAGATGACCGATAGATTCTTCATCAAGAAGATTCTAAGAGACCGACTGCGGATGGAGGAAAAGTTATATCACTGAATTCATATCGAAAATACGAATTCGGTGATACAATTGTTGCTCCCGCCGCAATCGGTCTCGTTGGTTAACTTTACGGTCGAATTTGGATCTCGGGAAGCGCGAGCGCACTACATTGTGGAATGGAGGGAGTATTACTCATATCCGTCGTATTGGCAATGGTGCTAGTCATGCTATGGCAAACTTTGGTAGAAGCCAGGGTTGTAACATGGTTCGGCTTGGTTCGGGCCCAAATGAGGTCTTAGATATTGTCTTACGAGATTGTAGTCCCTAATTCTGAGTAATAAATAGTTATTTCGCAAAAGAGTATCACGTACATTTAAAAAAATCATAAACATTTTCTAAATGTCACATGCATTTTTTGAATGGTACTAAAAGTTTCTAAATGTTGAGCGGACACATCTGTTGGGTTTGCTTTCATTCGATTGGATATGAGGGCTCCATGGGAGGCGAGAGGACCGACGTGACTCGCTCGCGGGGATCATGCTCGCTTACTTCGTCTGAAGGTAGTCTAGCCGTGTGCGCGCCACCCGTGCCACGGCGCTCACCAGCTACTTCGACCTCGAGTAGTTTTGTTCATGTCGATCCAGGAGGAGGATGGCCGAGGGGCGTCGTGGATCCGCTACTGGGACGGCCGCCAAGGGGCTCAACCTGGAGATGCACCTCGGCCTGCCGTCCACGCGGATTGTGTTCGACCTCGACCTCAACGTCGACCTCTCCCTCTTCGCCGGCCCAAGAGAAGGTTTGTTTGGGTTCGATGGTTGGAGTTGGCCCAAGAGAATTAATCCGGTCAAAACGAACGTCTGTTTGGTGTCGACGGTTGGAGTTGGCCCAAGAAAAGGGACCGAAATTTGAGTCAGTACGCAAGATCAATTATGGTTGCAGTCTTCAAACCGGTGATATCATATCACAGCTAGGAATCGCGTCAACAGATGTTCAGCAACATACTTATTCAGATATAACAAAGTGTACTACGTATATTGCAGAAACGTCAAAGTCTAATCATTCAATCCGCGGGCTAGAAAGCCATCCAAGTCCAACACATCCATCCGTTAGGTGGGTGAGCGAGCGGGTACGGGTAACAAATAAGGTGGGGATGGAGGCGTGGGCTCGAGCATCCGATCGGGGATTGATGGCTGGATCTGGGCATCCGGTGCAGGGGGTCGATCCGCAGGACGGTGAAACGAGCGATTGATTGGCCTGAGGCGCCGTGGGTCCGGATAGCTGGCGCTGGCGTGGTGAAAGCTTGTCCCTTGGTTCGCTCCTCCTTGGCTGATCTCCGTGTGTTCGCTTCATGCGGAGGTAGCCGTGTGCGCCGCGCGCCGCTCCGTCGTGAAACCCTAGCCACTGCCCGTCCTGCGCCGCTCGCGCCATATGTAGATACATACGGCATATTGCCAGGTCATTCCACCCCGAAACAATTCTCCCCGTGCCACGGCGCTCACCACCTACCTAGCTTCCACCTCGAGTAGTAACAGCCTGCGCTAGGGCAGTGTAGTCCGAGGAGGAGAATAGCCGAGGGGCATCGTGGATCCGCGGGGACGGCAGCCGAGGCGCTCGACACTTTTAACATTTGTCTACAGGATTGACCTGTTTTTGAACATAGTTGGCTACGTGTTAAATAGTTTTCGAATACTCATGAAATTATTTTTTGAAATTATACAAAATATTTAAATAATGCGAATATTTTTATACATTGTATATTTATTTTTTCTAAAATGTCACAAACATATTTTTGAAGCGCTTGAGCATAGTTTTAAATGTAATGTGCATTTTCTTTGAATGCTACGATTTCTTTATTTTGAATTACACGAACATTTTTTTTACATTGTATAACATTTTTAAAAAGTGTCACGTACAATCTATGTCCACATTTCAGCTATCGAACCCTTCAAATCATCCATTCTATTTGGCGGATCCTGCCCGGAGGATACAATAGAAGTGATAAAAACTGTATTGAGTGTCACATCTTCTGACTTCGAGCAGAAATATCTGGGTCTGCGAACACAGGATGGTCGATTGACTAAGGGCAAGCTTCAAGATTTGCAAGTTAAGTTGAGTAAGTGTTTGTTTTCTTTTGATGGGCATCCTATGCAGGCTGGCAAAGAAGCTTCGATTAAGTCAGTTGCCGAGTCAATCCCTACCTTTATTATGAGTGTGTTCAAGTTCCCATTTGGTGTTTGTGATGACCTGAATACGTATGGTTCGGAACTATTATTAGGGAATAGAGAAAGGTAAAGGAAACCTCACTAGTAATCTTGGCATAAGATGACCTGGCCGAAGTCACAAGGGGGCCTTGGGTTTAGGTTTTTTTGAATCTTCAATCAAGTTCTGTTGACGAGACAAGCCTGGTGTGTCTTGATTTTTTCAGATAGCTTATGTGCAAGACTGCTCAAAGCCAAGCATTACCCAAGTGGACGCTTAGAGGACACAGTGTTTTCGGGAAACCCGTCTCAATCATGGCACGGCGTTTGTCACGTGCTAGAGCTCCTGAAGAAGGGGCTGTTTTGGCTGCTGATGAGGTTAATTGCTCTCTATTCCCTTCCACTAGCAGGTCACCGGATGGACACAGGACGTTTGGAATCTGATTCGGTCATGTCCAGTACCACTGAAAGTCATATCCTTTGCCTGGCGAGCAGCTACAGATTCATTAGCAACTTGGCTGAATAAAGAGCGCATATCGCTGGAGGTGTATGGTACTTTCCATAGTTGCGGAAGAGAGGATGAAGACTTCTTTCATCTGTTATATGTCCATGACAACGCCCGACGTTTATGGAAGGCCATGTCAAAGATCTAGGAATTGCCGGACTTAACTAGCATCAAACGCGCCATGATGATTGGTTTGTTCAGCTAATGTGTGATGTGAACAGACAGGTCCGGGTCCATGTGCTTATGCTTCTCTGGAGATTGTGGCACGTATGGAATTAACTGGTGCACGCAAAGCCAGCCCCTGCAATCACTAGAAGAAAAAAGGACCTAATGTTCAGCCCTTTAGTCTCGGATTGTAAATTAACCGGCACTAATATGACCATTAGTGCCGGTTCGAATGGCTATGCATTAGTCCCGGTTCGTGTTGAACCTTTAGTACCGGTTCGTGTCACAAACCGATACTAAAGGGGTGGTGGCAGGTTGGCGTCAGGCCGGAGCCCCACGAGCCCCTATAGTCCCTGTTCGTGACACGAACCGGGAATAAAGGTCTACCCTATAGTGCCGGTTTGTGTCACAAATCGGGACAAAATGGGTCTAACCTTTAGTCCCGGTTGGAGACACAAACCGGGACTAAAAGGAAATTTTCAAACTCTACCCCCCGTGTATCGCCATTTCACTTTTGTAAAAAACAAAAGAAAATGATAAAAACTTCAAAAATTAAAATCCTTCGAGATGTAGTTATGTTACTACATCTACTAGTTAGGAAAATTAGAAAACTTAAATTTGGACCTGTTTTGCAAAAAAATGTTATAAAAAAGTAAAACGGCCATATCTTTTGCATACGGTGTCGAAAAAAAAGTATAATATATCAAAAAAATCAGCACGAAAATCCGCATCCGATGGAAACAGTTTAATGGCCGTTTGCAAATTTTTAGAATCCTCAAATTCTAAAAGGAAAAAAAGATATGCTCAAATTTTAGTTTTTTTTAATTTTCGTTAAATCTGTTCAAATTGTAGTCAAAATATGGTCAAACTAATTATTCAAGAAATATTAGTGTTAATAAATAATTATTTTAGTTTTTTTGACTTTTGGTCAAATTGTGGTCAAACAATGGTCAAATCTTGTCAAACTACTTATTCAAGAAATATTTCTGTTACTAAATAATAATTATTTTTTAGAATAATAGTTTCAAACTCAAACGTTGAAACATGTGACTTCATGCTCAAGCTAAATTCCTGAGGGTTAATAGGATTGACAGCTTACTATTGCCAGGTAAACAACAAGTGCAGACTTGAAAACTAGGGGGAATAGAACTCGGAAATTAAGCGTGCGCAGGCTGGAGTAGTGAGAGGATGGGTGATTAGAGCAATGACGAGCGGTGATTAGAGACTAAATCGTCAAATAATTCAGAAAATTGAAAATGAAAAAATCGCGTCTCGTGCCACGTGGTGAGCCTTTGGCACCGTTTCGTGCAGAACCGGTACTAAAGAGGGGGGGGGTTATATTTTCCCCACCCTTTAGTGTCGGTTATATAACCGGCACTAAACGGCCTTACGAACCGGAGCTATAACCCGGTTCTGCACTAGTGAATTGACATCCCAACCACGTTCCTGACTAGTTACTTTGACTCGCTTGCCCATCTTAAGTTTGATCCTAATGCGGACTTTTTCAAGGGTAAGATGCGGGTTAACCACAGTTTTCCAATGATGCATGCCACATGTGATAGTAACACAATTTCACACACCCCTCGGCTGCCTCCTTGTGAAGGACGAGTTAAGCTAAACACGGATGGCTCCATCCTGACTGGAAAGGCGGGAGTTCGCATGGTGCTTCAGGACCATCTGGGAAGCATAATATTTAGTGCTTGCAGATATCTTGGCGACTATGATGATGTGGTGGAATCTTAATTTCTTGCTATTCGAGAAGGGTTTAGCTTGGCAGTGCAATGGAGTACTCTACCCATTGATGTTGAGTCTGACTGCTTGGAGGCCGTTTCCACGGTGTTGAAAAGTGGAAGCAATTTATCTAAATACTCTTTCTTGATCAGAGAGATAAAACAGAGTATGGGGGAACATGATTCTTCTACTACTCATATCCGTCATACAAGCAATAGTGTAGTCATGTTATGGCAAACTTTGGTAGAGGCCAGCGTCGTACCATGGTTTGGCTTGGTTCGGATCCAAATGAGGTCTTAGATATCGTCTTTCGAGATTGCAGTCCCTAATTATTTTGAGTAATAAAAAATTACTATTTCATAAAAAAGTGTCACATTCATTTTTAAAGTTTGTGAACATTATCTAAATGTAGCATGCATTTTTTGAATGGTACTGATATTTTCTAAAAGTTGAGCGGATGGGACTCCGCGGGATGGGAGAGGACCGATGTGACTGGCTCGCGGGGGTTGTGCTCGCTCAGCTCGTAAAAAGGTAACCTAGCCGCGTGCGCGCCGCTCTGTTATGAAGCCGGAGCCCTAGATACATCCTACGGCGCAACCTCCATCGTTTGTCCTACGCCGGCGTATTGCCAAGTCATTTCCAGCCCAGAAACATTTCTACCCGAAACAATTCCCCCTGTGCCGCGGCGCTCACCAGCTAGCTTCGACCTCAAGTAATAACGGGGCTAGGGTAGCTTGGGTCATGTCGATCGAGGATGAGGATGACTGAGGGGCGTCGTGGATCCGTGGGATGGCCGCCGAGGGGCTCGACCTCGAGCTGCACCTTGGCCAGCTGTCCACGCGGATCGCGTTCGACCTCGACCTCAACATCGACCTCTCGCTCTTCGCCGACCTGATTCCGGTGGAGAATCTCACCCTCGTCGTCTATGAGAGCCAGGTGGCGGTGGCTGGGGACGACGTGCCGGCACCAGTGCCATCCGCGGTGACCGAGAGCATTGCTGTTGAGGACGTGGAGATAAGGGCCCTCGTCATGTACGAGGGCCCGGCGGGCGGCGACGACGTGCCGGTGCCGCCTACGGTGACCGAGAGCACTGTGGTCACGAATGTGGAGATGGGGGCCCTCGTCGTCTATGAGGGCTCTGCGGCCGGGGACGGCGAGGTGACCGAGGTCGAGGTTTTGGCCACACTGGATGACGAGCCGCAGGGCAAGGCTGGGCAGATCGTCTCGGCCGGCAGCGCAGACCCCACTGGTGCTGGAGCTGTGCCACCTCCCCCTGCAGCAGGAGGGCCGACATGGTGCGGGCGTGGGTGAGCGGCCAGCTCCAGAAGAAACACGGCCTCCCCAGGCACCTGCCGCTGAGCTACATCGGGGAGAAGGTCCTGAGCAAGTCGGACGTGAGCCCACAGCATGCTCGCTTCCTCCTCCCGGCACGCGCACGTGCCCGCCTCCCCGCCTTCCTCTACCCCGCCGAGATCACCGCGTGCGGCTTCAACCGGGATGAGAGCCAATTAGGTCCCCGGGGTGAGAGCCAGGCCGACGACATACCTGGGCGTGTCCTTGTCCGTCTACATCAGCAGCGGCTGGGGTCGTGGCCGCAAGTCTGACCGCCAGAAGCTGAATAAATTCCATCGAAACGACGCCACTGCCATCAACGGTAAGGGGTACAGGAGGTTATGGTTGACTGCGGCCTGGAGGCCCGCGACGGCATTGAGAAGTGGGCGTTCCGTTGGCCGCCTGGATCCGCCCCGTGTCTTCTGATCGCCAAGAAGGACGGCGTCCGCTCCGCCCAAAACCCGTAGAGTGTGTACTTCGATCCTCTCGTTGGGATCTCATATTGCATGTCAACTGTGTCTGGCCGATGGTACTCTCCGGTCGTAGTGAGCTATGGCCTAGCGGTCTCTTGGTCTTTGGTGAAGTTGTTGTATCTTAGTGATCAGCTAGCTCTCCTTAATTATGTTGCAAGTACAATTCTGATTATGAATGCAATCTTTTCTATAACATTGTACTTACACTGGTAGGTGAGACACCCTTCATTTTTACAATCGTAGCAAGGATTGGTGTGCATAATCGTACATGTTTAACATTTTTCAAATACATGTTTTTTAAATATATTTTTGCTGCCTACTTTTTTTCATACACATTTGCATACGTCTTGTATATATCTAGAACATTTTTTAACATGATTAACATTTGTCAAATACTTCCTCTGTCCATAAATACTTGTCAGAGAAATGGATGTATTAGCTCTAGATTCATTCATTTTTGTTCATTTTTCTGATTATTAACATGTTTTTGAACTTTTTTTGGACTACGTGTTAAATATTTTACGAATACACATTGAATTAAGTTTTGAAATGATACAAAACATTTTTTAAATTATGTGAACATTTTTTATGTTGTATAAATATTTTTTATAAAATGTCACAGACATATTTTTGAAACGCATGAACATAGTTTTAAATATAACGTAAATTTTGTTTGAATTCTATGTTTTGTTTAGAATTACACAAACATTTTTTTTGAAACGCATGAACATAGTCTGGTCTGATCCGCGTGTTCATCGGAAGGTAGCCTAGCTGTGTGTGCCCCACTCCATTGTGAAGACCGAAAACCTGATCTAAGCTATCATTTCTTGATTTCTGGACGCACTAGGATGGAGTTTGGGTCGGGCGACGCGGAGGGCGACGCGGCTGGGTCGGGCGTCACGAAGGGCGATGCGGCGGGCGCCGCGGCGGAGGCGGCCGGCTGGACGGCGGTGCGACCTGCTGTGGGGCGGCCGCGGTGGGGCGTGCTGCCCGAGGGGCGGCCCCTTGCTCCATCCTTCTCCGGTAGCAGGTTTTGGGCGCTGGAGGGGATCGACTCCGACAACGACGACGACGAGGTATGTTCTCATGTAAGTGATGGTGGTTCCGGTGGTTCGCCGAGGCCCAGTGCTGGGTGCTCGGTGGGTGATTTCATCACCCGTGCGGAGGAGCTCGGGGGCTCCTTCGTGGCTGGCCGGCGGCGTGCTTTTGCCCCTGGAGGGCAGGAAGGTCGCCGCTTGGCGGCCCGGATCTGGCGTCCGCCGAAGGGGGTGGATGCGGGCCCAGAGGGCCGCTCATGCGCCATTCCGGAGGCGGGTCACCGGGAACTGGTGCTGGCGGAGCCCCCTCAGGCTCCTTCGTGCTCGTCGGAGACGACAGGGGTTGGCGACGGCGGCGGCGGGGCTGGCTAGGCAGGGGACTCGCGGAACCTGGCTAGGGTTTCCGGGGAACCGTCGGCTGGGCCTGTTTCATTGTTGGGCCAGTATGACTGGCCCAGCCTGCCAGGGGGTGGGCTGGGGGGCCCTGCGTTGGGCCTTCAGGCTTCCGCACCAGCGGGGCCAAGGGGTCCAGCGTCGCGCTCTGCAATTTCTGGGCCAGGAGGGGGACAGGGGCTCTCCGTTGTGTCAGGGACAGCCCAGACAGGTCTAGTGGCCTGCTGCGAGCCAGTGCCTCGGCCCGGGCCCATCGCGAAGGAGAAGCCACGGTCCCCAGCCCCTATATATAGGTGGTTGTGGGTGCCAAAAGGAACCCTAGATCCGTCGCTAGGGTTTCCCGCTTCCCCTTCGCAGGTGCGGCGCTTCGGGCATCTCGCGCGTCGTCTGCGCTGCTCCGTCCCTCCCCCTCCCCTCTCTTGCTCATATGCCACTGCGGTGCGGATGGGCTCCCGCCGCGGTGACAACCCGCCCATGTCGCCTCCGATTCCGGCGGTGGAGCGCCAGCGCGAGAAGGATCTGCGGGCGAAGGCGCTCTCCAAGGTGCCTGCGACCCCTGCGGAGGACGGGGGCTGGGGGCCGCCGCCTCCTTGGTGGCTCGCTGAGCAGGAACAGAAGCAGCAAGAGGAGCACGAGCGCAAGAAGAAGAAGAAGGAGGAGTACCGGCGGCAGGGGCTCGAGAAGAAGAAGGAGCTCAACCGGAAGGAGTCCCAGCTCCTTCGAGGCGGTGAGCGGGGCGGGGACCCGCAGGCCAAGAAGCCGAAGCACAAGGGGGGCGGCTCGGCCCCGCAACTGCTGGCGGCCGGCCCCGAGGCTTCGAAGGGGTCGGCTGACGCCCCAATCCCCGTGGAGGAGGCCGACGGGCCGGAGTGTTTCAAATGCGGCAGGGTGGGGCACTATCAAAACATGTGCTCCTTCAAACTCCTGTGCATCGTCTGCCACGAGGAGGGCCATGCGTCAGCTTACTGTCCCACGCGGGGAGGCCCCTGACGCTGCAGATCATGGGTAATGTGATCCCTGGCGAGGGCTTCTTCTGCCTCCCCTTCGTGGACACGGAGGGTGAGGAGGTCCGCGCTCCTCTCGTGTCGGACACGGTGATCATTTCGGCAGCGCCCGGCAAGTTGTCAATCCCCATCTTGGAGGCGGAACTCCCCCACCTCTTTGAAGGGGAGTGGGACTGGCAGGTGTCGGCCGTCGGAGTCGATCAGTTCTCGGTCGTCTTCCCCGACAAGGCGACCCGCAGCGGCAAGCTCTACTTCTCCCTCCACGACATCATGGCGGACATCAAGGAGGCTCGCCCGGAGGAGCCCAAGGCCGAGCTCATGCCGGACACTTGGGTCAAGCTGTGGGGTGTGCCGCCCAAACATCGTCGCGTGGATCGCCTCATGGCCACCACGGTGATGATTGGGCATCCTATGAAGGTGGATCAGGCATCGCTGTCGGGCCTGGGACCGGTGCGGATGTGTTTCGCGTGCCGCGCCCCGGCCAAGCTCAAGGGATACGTGCAGACTTAGTTCAACAGTGAGGGATTCACCTTCCGCCTGGATGCCGAGGCGGGCGCTCTGCAGGGTGCGACTCCCGCTCCCCCTCCCCCTCCGCCAACCAATCACGACAAGGTCCAGGAAGACAAGGACAAGGACCACGACATGAGCATCGGGGATGACTCCATCGACACGGCAACATGGGACAAACTTGGTCTCAAGGACAAGGACGTGCAGGCCGCGCCTCCGGCAGTGGGCGCGGCTCAGGACCAGGAGGAGTGCCAAGTGGTGGTGGGCAGCAATGAGATGGGTTTCAACCAGTACGGATCCAACATGTCCATGGGCCTCGACATCGACAAGGGAGTCTTGGCGTCCTGTGACTCAGAGGGTCACTCGACGCTAGTATCCCCGGTGGCTGCGATGGCGGGCGAGCCTCGGGCCGCGGCAAGATCTCCCAAGGTGTTGACCGGCCTCAGCGAGGGCGGGTTGAAGCTCCAGAAGAAGACGGCGGGCCACAAACCACCTGCGGTGGCGCCGGCGAGCCCCCCAACGGCCCGTGCAAGCGCGTCGGTCCCGCCGCGGCCGGTGGTGATGGCGCTGGCCTCCCCTGGGGGTCCGGCTGGGGGCACTTCATCGGTCATCCCCCCCGATGCTCTTCGGGTGGAGGTGTCCAAGGTGGTGCCCATCCCCACGGCCAGGCGGTCTAAGGCGGTGGCGTCCCCGGCGACTCAGGAGAAGACGAGCTCTCGTCCGAAGGGTGCCAAGGGAAACATGCCTTCCCTCCAACGGGCCCAACTCCTTTAGGCGCAGAAGAATCTCGAAATCGAAGGTAACCCCATGCCCCGCTTTACGATTTTTGAAGATTATTCAGATGCGAGCTTGGGTGGTATCTTAGCGGATAGTGGCGTGGAGATGTCTGACGCGGGGGAAGCGCACGAGGTGCTGTCTCTCATTCGCGCAAAGGAAATTGCGCAGGCTGCGCTTGCTCAGGCAGCGCTAGCCCACGTTGCGCCAGCAGCAGATGAAGCAGGGGCTTCTCTGGTGCCAGTTGCGCGGCCCGATCAGGAGGACAAAGTAGCAGGGGCTGCGCCGTCCTCCTCCAACCGCCGTCCTGCTAAGACACGATGCGTGGCCAAAGCGGTTACCGCTCGCAGTATCCGTCTACGCAATCACATCATATAATGCGTTTCAACTTCTGGAACATTTGAGGCTTCGGCCACGCTAGGAGGCGGACCCAGTTAAAAGAGTTCATTAGGAACGAAAAATCGACGTGGTCGGCTTGCAAGAGACTATCAAGGCCGAGTTCAACCATCGAGACCTGCTAGCTGTCGACCCGTTGGAGCGTTTTGTTTGGCATTGGGTGCCTGCGGTAGGTCACTCGGGGGGCTTGCTGCTAGGAGTTAACCTAGTTTGCCTTGAGGTGGTGGCTTGGGATGCCGGCCGATTCTTCCTGTCGGCACACGTGCGACACCAGCCACTCTTCAAGAGTGGGTGGTGATTGTCGTGTATGGTCCGGCTGATCACTCGCTTTCGCTCGAGTTCTTGGGAGAACTCCAAACCAAGGTGATGGCTTTGGGCGCGAGCAACCTACCTCTGCTGGTGGGTGGTGATTTCAACTTGATCCGTTCGGGAGCGGACAAGAATAACGATATTATTAACTGGACAAGGGTGGCCATGTTTAATAATGCTATTGCATCCATGGCCCTTAGGGAAGTGGCTCGCGTGGGGGCTCGATACACCTGGACCAACAAACAGCTAACGCCGGTGCGATCGGTCTTGGACAGGGTTTTTATGTCCTCGGAGTGGGAGGTGTTGTTCCCCTTGTGCTCTCTGCACGCCGAAACCAGGATTTGGTCGGATCACGTCCCCCTCATCCTTTCCTCGGGGGAGGAGAGGCTAAAACGCAGCCTGCGCTTCTTCTTTGAAACCGCGTGGCTGGAGTCTCCGGACTTTGAGCAAATCTTCCTTTCGAAATGGGAGAATTGCGTCGCTCGCATCGGGAGCGTGCGTGGTCCGATGGAGTTCTGGATTGCCGCAGGGGCGGGTATGCATGCGGCTCTCAAAGGGTGGGGAGCTAACCAGGGTCGCGAGGATAAGCTGTTAAGAGCGCGCCTGACCAAGGAGCTCGCCCAGCTGGACACTGCCGCAGATGTGCAGGTCTTCTCCGAGCAGGACTGGGCCCAGAGCTACGCGCTTGAAGCCCTAGTCGAGTCCCTCCTTAGGGCCGAGGAGGAGTACTGGCGCAGGCACGGTGGAATAAAGTGGACGCTCAAGGGTGACGCGAACACGAAATATTGCCACACCTACGCAAATGGCAGACGCCGTAAGTGCGCCATCCTGAGACTTCAATTGGAGCAGGGGCTCCTATTGCGGCAACAGGATATCGTCCGTAACATCTACGAGTTTTACATCCAACTTATGGGTTCCAGGGAGGAATCCAGGGCTCGACTTAGGGCAGATGTGTGGGACCCTGCACTGCGAGTCACGGACGAGGAAAATGAGAACCTGAGCTTGGCCTTCCTTCCTGAGGAGATTGACAAGGCGACGCTGGGTATGAAATCTGACACTGCACCCGGGCCGGATGGGTGGCCGGTGGCGATGTTTAAGCGGTTTTGGCAAGTGCTTAAAAGTCCAATTTTCGACGTTTGCAATGGTTTTATGCGCGGTACGGTAGATATCTCTCGCCTGAACTTTAGGGTTCTCTCTCTGATCCCCAAGGTCCCGGGCGCGGATCACATTAGACTTTTCCGCCCTATCGCTTTGATTAATGTTCCGTTTAAAATTTGTGCTAAGGCTTGTTCTACTCGCATGTCTCCGATAGCCCATCGCATTATTAGTAGGACCCAGTCGGCTTTCATTCGTGGCCGTAACATATTGGAGGGGCCGTTGGTCCTCCAAGAAATAGTCCACTCCCTAAAACGCGCTCGACAGCCCGCGATTCTCCTCAAACTTGATTTTGAGAAGGCGTACGACCGAGTGAACTGGGAGTTTCTCCGACAAGTCCTCCTGGATCGAGGATTCTCGTCGGTTTGGGTTCACCGCATGATGCAGTTGGTCTAGGGAGGCCAGATGGCGATTGCGGTGAATGGAGAAGTAGGGAACTTCTTCCGCAACAAGCGTGGGCTGCATCAAGGGGACCCAGCCTCGCCGTTGCTTTTTAACTTTATGGCGGACGCCTTAGGTGCCATGCTAGACAGAGCTCGTTTGGCCGGCCACATCAGGGGAGTGGCGGACAATCTAATTCCGGGAGGAGTGTCTCACTTGCAATACGCGGACGACACACTTCTCCTATTCGAGCCCGATACACACAGTATCGCTTCTGTCAAAACAATACTGTTGTGTTTTGAACTCATGTCGTGTCTTAAAATAAACTTCCACAAAAGTGAAGTGGTGTCCATAGGGATGGACGCGACCGAAAGTCAACGGGTTGCCAACTTGCTTAACTGCAAACTTGGCCAGTTCCCATTTACCTACCTCGGTCTCCCCATTGCGGCAAAGAAGTGTGCAATCTCCGACTGATAACCCCTCTCCTCCAAGGTTGCGAATAGGGTCTGCCCGTGGAGGGGCCACTTTATGTCTTCAGGGGCAAGACTAATCCTAACCAACTCCAGCCTCTCTTCTCTGCCCATGTTTGCCATGGGCCTGTTCTTGCTGGCGGACGGGGTACACTCTAAGTTTGACACACCGCGGTCCCGTTTCTTTTGGGAAGGAGCGGGACCGAAACGGAAATACCATATGGTTAAATGGCAGGCCGTGTGTCGTCCTAAAGCCCAGGGGGGTCTTGGGATCATCAACTCCAAGTTGATGAACATCGCACTAATGTGCAAGTGGATCTGGAAAATGACTCAGGGCGAAACTGGACTCTGGATCGACCTCCTCCGCGCAAAATATTTCCCGCATGGGAATTTTTTTGACGCAGCTCCCCGTGGGTCTCCTTTCTGGAACTCCATTCAATCCCTCAAACCCTTCTTTGCCAGGGGTGCAAAGTTTGCGGTTAATAATGGACGCTCTACGCGTCTTTGGCTTGATCTTTGGATTGGCCAACGACCCTTATGGGCGGAGTTTCGCCAACTCTACTCCATAGCGTTCGAGCCCGAGAAACGGGTTGCCTCGGCTCTTCCCCCCCCCCCCTTATTCACTTCAGGCACGAGCTATCAGGGCCGGAGTTGGCAGATTGGGATCGCCTTCAGGCTCTGCTAGCGGACGTCCGACTGTCGGATTCCGAGGATTCGATCTCGTGGAGGCTTTCGAGCTCTGGCAAATTCTCTGTCAAATCCTTGTACAGAGAGCTTTCCCGCGGCCAGATCCCGTCGGCGGCCACGGGGCTTTGGAAGACTAAAATCCCGCTCAAAATCAAGGTCTTCCTCTGGCAACTTTGCCAAGATCGCCTTCCTACCTCTATTAACCTCGCTAAGCACAACGGCCCCGCCTCCGGCCCCTGTGCGCTGTGTGGGGTCCCGGAAAATGCTGACCATGCCTTCTTCCGGTGCTCTCTGGCTCGTTTTGCCTGGAGCGCGGTCCGTGCGGCCGCGGGAGTGGATTGGGATCCGCGCTCCCGATCTGAGCTCGTGTCTGCCTTGTCTCTGGTTCAAGGCACGTCTTGTAGGGTCATGTGGACTTGTGCGGCGGCTATGCTATGGGCTATTTGGAATATCCGTAACAAGTTTACAATTGAGGGTGTGTTTCCCTCGCATCCCGCTGACGTCATCTTCAAATGCATTGTGTTCTTGCAGCAATGGGCGCCGCTGGGAAGACAACAAGCCTCTGATCTCCACCGCCAAGCTATCTGCCGTCTTCGCGCCGTCTACTCCGAGTCACGGGATCCGCCGTCTGATGTGTTGGCTGCCGCATAGGGTTGGACAGCCCCTTTTGGTCCTCGTACCTTCCGAGCCTGCGTGCTCGTAGTTTCTGGGCTGATATTGCCTTGTACCACAACTCTTCCATCTAGCGGTCTTTCCCTTAAACTTTCGCCTCTCAAGGCGCCTTATGCTGGTCCTGTGGTTGTCATACTCTGCCTAAGTTTGTGGGCTTTATTAATTTAAAGCCGGACATCCCTGACGTCTATGTTCTAAAAAAAAGATCGAAAACCTAGATACATTGTCCTCACTGCCCGTCCTGCACCGCCTCGTATGTATATACTCTGCATACTGGATTTGGGTCAAGTCAAACTTTGCAAAATTTGACCAAATTTATTTTTGAAAATATCAACACCTACAATACAAAATATACGAACTATGAAACTACATTTTATAACAAATCGAACAATATTGATTTGGCATTGTGAATATTGAAACTTTTGTCTATAAGTTTCATAAAAGTAGAGATACTTTAACTTCGAAGATAACTTATATGCAGACTCAAAAGGACCGGAGGCAGTATATATACAACCGTATTGCCAAGTCATTTCTACCCAAAAGAATTTTCCCGGTGCGACGGCGCTTACTATCTAGCTTCGACCTCGAGTAACGGTGCTAGGGTAGTTTCGTGTCGATCGAGGACGGCGGCCGAAGGCTAGACCTCGAGCTGCACCTCGGCCTACCATCCTTGCAGACCGCGTTCGATCTCGACCTCAACATCGACCTCATGCTCTTCGCCGGCCCAATCCCGGTGGATAATCTCGCCCTCGTAGTGTACGAGGACCCGGTGGCGGTGGGTGGGGACGGCGTGCCAGTGCTGCCCGGTGTGACAGAGAGCATTACGGTCGTGGACATGGAGATGGGGGGCATAGTCATGCAGAAGGGCCTGGTGGGCAGGGACGATGCGGTCATCGAGGTTGGGGTTTTGGCCACGATGGACGAACAACACGTCTAGGCCGGCAGATCATCCCGGCTGGTGGGGACGCCGCGATCACTGAGGCCAGGGTTTTTGCCACACTGGACAACGAACACGTTGAGGCCGGGAAGATCGTCCCGGTCGGCATCGCCGACTCCACCGTGCAGGCGCTGTGCCACCTCCCCTGCAGCAGGTGCTGCCAGCATGGGGATCCCATTGCTCCCCTGGGTAGATAGCAGTGCACGCCTATCAAGGGCCTGGTGGGCAGGGACGATGCGGTCACCGAGGTTGGGGCATCGGCATCGACGGCGTGCCGACAGCAGCGCGAGGGCGGGAGCTATACGGGTTCATGAGGGCTCGGCCAGGCATGTGGGCCCACGGGCCTGGTGTGCTCCTGCTATTGCGTCCGGACGGCTACCGTCGCGGACGGTGGAGGTGGGGCCCTCCCGCGTGCCGACGGTGTTGATGCCCTAGTCCCTGCTTTGATTCTTCGCCGCGTTGTCCTCACTACGCGGTGCCGTGGTGAGACGGAGTGGGGGCCTCATGGCCGCGTTGGCGCAGGGTGGTGGTTGGTTTGGTGGCTGGATCCGGAGCGCCCGAGGTACGGGTTGGGATCGGGGGAAACCCCTGTCGGCAAGGCCAACACCGGCGTGGTAACGCCTATGGGTGCCACCTGACCTTCCGGGAGGGCGTCGGGGGCTACCCTTCCTTTCGCCTCGTTGTGTACCCGGGGAAACCCTT
Organism: Triticum aestivum; assembly: GCF_018294505.1. Lineage (NCBI taxonomy): Eukaryota > Viridiplantae > Streptophyta > Magnoliopsida > Poales > Poaceae > Triticum > Triticum aestivum. The sequence continues at coordinate 610,846,654 of NC_057807.1, read as the reverse complement.
GGCAGCAGCATCGTCATCATCGCGATCCTTCTTGGAGGTGTTGATAGGTGCCGGCGCTTCGGAGTCTTGGAGCCTTGTGGAAGATCCTGGTGGGCGCAGCGATCGCGAGGCTTCTTCGTTTTTGTTGATCCGCCGTTGTCGGCATTTGTTTCTTTTGCTCTTTCTCTGTCGTTTTTTTGGGCGTGACTATGCTGCTTCCGCCCCAGCATCTATTCCTGTATGGTTCGGTTGGTTGCTTTTGTATACAAAGCGGGGAACCCTTTTTCGGCAGAAGGATGGCGTCCGCCCTGCCCAAAACCCGTAGAGTGTGTAGTTCGATCCTCTCGTTGGGATCTCATATTGCATGTCAACTGTGTCTGGCCGATGGTACTCTCCGGTCGTAGTGAGCTATGGCCTAGCGGTCTCTTGGTCTTTGGTGAAGTTGTTGTATCTTAGTGATCAGCTAGCTCTTCTTAATTATGTTGCAAGTACAATTCTGATTATGAATGCAATCTTTTCTATAACATTGTACTTACACTGGTAGGTGAAACACCCTTCATTTTTACAATTGTAGCAAGGATTGGTGTGCATAATCGTACATGTTTAACATTTTTCAAATACATGTTTTTTAAATATATTTTTGCTGCCTACTTTTTTCATACACATTTGTATCCGTTTTGTATATATCTAGAACATTTTTTAACATGATTAACATTTGTCAAATACTTCCTCTGTCCATAAATACTTGTCAGAGAAATGGATGTATTAGCTAGATACATTCATTTTTGTTCATTTTTCTGATGATTAACATGTTTTGAACCTTTTTTGGACTATGTGTTAAATATTTTCTGAATACACATTGAATTAACTTTTGAAATGATACAAAACATTTTCTAAATTATGTGAACATTTTTTATGTTGTATTAATATTTTTTATAAAATGTCACAGACATATTTTTGAAACACATGAACATAGTTTTAAATATAGCGTAAATTTTGTTTGAATGCTAAGTTTTGTTTAGAATTACACAAACATTATTTTTTTGAAACGCATGAACATAGTCTGGCCTGATCCGCGTGTTCATCGGAAGGTAGCCTAGCTGTGTGTGCCCCACTCCGTTGTGAAAACCGAAACCCTAGATACATTGTCCTCCACTGCTCTTCCTGCACCGTGCCGTATGTATATACTCTGCATACTGGATTTGGGTCAAGTCAAACTTTGCAAAATTTGACCAAATTTATTTTTAAAAATATCAACACCTACGATACAAAATATACGAACTATGAAACTACATTTTATAACAAATCGAACAATATTGATTTGGCATTGTCAATATTGAAACTTTTTTCTAAGTTTCATCGAAGTAGAGATACTTTAACTTCGAAGATAACTTATATGCAGACTCAAAAGGACCTGAGGCAGTATATATACAACCGTATTGCCAAGTCATTTCCACCCAAAAGAATTTTCCCGGTGTGACGGTGCTTACTATCTAGCTTCGACCTCGGGTAACGGCGCTAGTGTAGTTTCGTGTCGATCGAGGACGGCGGCCGAAGGCTAGACCTCGAGCTGCACCTCGGCCTACCATCCTCGCAGACCGCGTTCGATCTCGACCTCAACGTCGACCTTATGCTCTTCGCCGGCCCAATCCCGGCGGAGAATCTCGCCCTCGAATTGTACGAGCGCCCGGTGGCGGTGGGTGGGGACGGCGTACCAGTGCCGCCCGGTGTGACCGAGAGCGTTACGGCCGTGGACGTGGAGATGGGGGGCATAGTCATCCAGAAGGGCCTGGTGGGCAGGGACGATGCGGTCACCGAGGTTGGGGTTTTGGCCACGCTGGACGAACAACACGTCTAGGCCGGCAGATCGTCCTGGCTGGTGGGGATGCCGCGGTCACTGAGGCCGGGGTTTTGGCCACGTTGGACAACGAGCACGTTCAGGCTGGGAAGATCGTCCTGGCCTGTATCACCGACTCCATCGTGCAGGCGCTGTGCCACCTCCCCTGCAGCAGGTGCTGCCAGCGCGGGGATCCCATTGCTCCCCTGGGCAGATAGCAGCGCACACGAGTCAAGGAGGAGCAGGGCCGACATGGTGCGGGTATGGGGGCGCAACGAGCTCCAGAAGAAAAACCACCTATCCAGGGACCACTGATAGAAAAAGAGGCTTCCGTCCAGCCCCATTAGTCGCGAAACTGTAGGAACCGCGACTAATGAAGTCTTTAGTCGCGGTTCGGCAGATGAACCGCGACCAAATGCCTGGGCCCAGGGCGCTCGCGGGCTTTAGTCGCGGTTGGCCAAGCCAACCGCGACTAAAGGTGCCCAAAGGCCTTTAGTCGCGGTTGGCCAGGCCAACCGCGACTAAAGCTCCTCCCTTTTAGTCGCGGTTTGTGGCACGAACCGGAACTAATGGGGTTGAGACCTTTAGTCCCGGTTCGTGCCACGAACCGGTACTAAAGGTCCCATTTTCAAACTCTACCCCCCCCCCCCCCGCGGGATCGCCTTTTCAGTTTTTAAAAAAATAAAAGAAAATAATGGAAATGTCAAAAAAATAAAAGAAAATAAGTTTCTCATGTGATATGTGGTCTAGTTGTTGGGAAAATTTGCAAATGTGAATTTTGACTTTATTTGCAAAATCTCTCTGAAATTTGTAAAAATGGGCATAACTTTTGCATACTAACTCGGATGAAAAAGTTTTTTATATGAAAAATCATCTACTCGAAAAGTTACATCCAAATTTAACTGGGGGAACCCCGTTAAACATTTTCAAAATCCTCAAAAACCTAATAGAAAAAAAGTTACGGGGCTTGTAAGATCTAGAGTGGAAAAAATTGAAAAATATTCAAACAGTGGGCAAACTATGGTCAAACAATGGTCAAACTAATTATTCTAGAATATTAGTGTTACTAAATAATTATTTTAATTATTTCAATTTTGGTCAAATCTGGTCAAACTGTGGTCAACTGTGGTCAAACTGTGGTCAAACAATGGTCAAACTAATTATTCAAGAAATATTAGTGTTACTAAATAATTATTGTTTTTTAAAACAATAGTTTCAAACTCAAACAGTGAAATCTGTCACTTCATGCTCAAGCAAAATTCCTGAAGGTTAATAGGATTGACATCTTATTATTGTCAGGAAAACAACAAGTGCAGACTTGGAGCGTGGGAGAATAGAACCCGGAAGTTAAGCGTGCTTGGGCTGGAGTAGTGAGAGGGATGGGTGACCGGTTGGGAAGTTAGATGATTTGGAATGATGAGGGGTGATAAAATAATAAATTGAGAAGTGATGAGGGGTGGTGATTAGAGACTAGAGGTTAAAATAATTCAGAAATTTGAAAAAAACATTTAATTTTTTTTTTCAAAAACCTGTGGCGGCCTTTAGTCGCGGTTAGCCACAAGAACCGCGACTAAAGGTCCTCCGTCCCGAAGGCCACCTGGCGCCCACGTGGACGGGCCTTTAGTCGCGGTTCTTAAGCAACCGCGACTAAAGGGGGGGGCCTTTAGTCGCGCCCGGTCGGTCGCGGTTGCGCAACCGCGACTAATGGCAGTTGCGAACCGCGACCAAAGGCCCTTTTTCCATCAGTGGACCTACCGCTGAGCTACATCAGGGAGAAGGTGCTGAGCCAGTCGGACATGAACGCGTCCGCCATCGCACCTTCCTGTACGCCGCCGACAACTTACCCGGGCGTGTCCTTGTCCGTCTACGCGAGCAACGTCCGGGCTAGTGGCCAGTCTCACCGCCTGAAACTGAACAAATTTCATCGCTGAAACTCCACCGGCATCAATGGTAAGGGGTACATGCGCTTCATGGTAGACTGCCGCCTGGAGGCGGGCGATGGCGTCGAGGTGTGGGATTTTCGGAGGCCACTTGAGATCCGTCTGTGTCTTCTGATCGCCAAGAATAACGACGTCCGACCCGCCCGAAACACGTAGAGTGTGTAGCCTTTCATCCTCTCGTTGGGATCTCATATTGCATGTCAACTGTGACTGGCAGATGGTACTCTTGTTGTTGTTACTGTTTTTTCTTGTGCGAGGAATGTGTGTTATTGTTGTTGTTGTATCGTAGTGAGCTAGCCTAGCGGTGGCTTGGTCTTAGGTTAAGTTGTTGTATCTTTGTGATCACCTAGCTTAGATTGTCTACACGAAACTGCCCGACCTAACCTAGCGTCGTTTCTCTAAGGAAGGGGTGATCCACTGGATGGGAGAGCGACATGACTGGCTTGCGGGGATGTTACATTGTATAACTTCTTAAAAAAGTGTTACTTACATTTTTTGAATTTCGTGAACATTTTCTAAATGTCATACGCATTTTTTTTGAATGGTACACACATTTTCTAAAAATTGAGCGGACACATTCGTTGGGTCAGTGTTTGCGCGATTGGATATGGAGGGATAGGATTCAGGGGGCGATCCGTGGGATAGGAGAGGAGCGACGTAACTGGCTCGCGGGGTTGTGGGTCCGGATCACTGGCGTGGCGGAAACTGCTTCATCTGTAGCGGGTATCGCCGCATGGGCCATGAGCTGTACAATGGGTGCTTAATCCCTGTGGGCTTGCTTTTCGTTTGCATGTAGCCGCATCGCGAAAACCTAAGATACAACATATAAAGACTTAGGGCAGGGCTAAATACGGCGCCTTTCAACGGTCCGTGCCTGCCGTGCCATATGTATATACGGACCGTATTCTTGTTCCCCTCCCAAAACCATTTCCCCAAGTCATTTTTCACTCAAGTAGCCCACAACACTTAACTTCTCTTTGAGTAATTAACGGCGCTGGTTTAGGTAGGGCAATTTTGTGTCGAGGAAGGTTGAGGGGTGTGTATCCGCAGGGATGGATACAGGGGGCCTCGACCTCGAGTTGCATTTCGGCATGCCGTCCGCGCCGATCGCCCACAACTTCAACCAGAACGTCGACCTCACATTGTTCACCGACCCGATCGCAATGGAGGCCGTCACGGTCTTTTTCGGCATGATCCCGATGGAGAACTTCGCGGTAGCGGAGGTGGAAAAGGGTAACGAGCACCATCTCGCCATCGTCGTGTACGAGGGCCCGGTGGGTGGGTACGACGCAGTGACTGGGGTTGGGAGCTCGTTGTTTTTGCACCAGCCGCACTGACTGAGCTGCAGAGCGATCTCGCCATCGTCGTGTATGAGGGTCCGGTAGACGGACTACCAAACACGAAGCAATCTGTGCATGTTTCTCTTATATGATTTCAAACCATGGCGGCACCTAAATTGAATACTAATTGTACAACTTCAATACAAGCATTGCATTTATCACTTGTATTGTAAGTCGCTGATTCTAGATCGACATTGTAGTTACACAGGTAGGTGAGGCGCCCTTCGTTTATACAATCGTAGCAAAGAATGGCGTATCCACTACATAAGTTGTTTCATGTTTAAAATTTCACAAATACATGATTTCTTTCAATTATATGTTTTGCTGTCTAGTTTTTCTCATACTCATTTGCATTTTTTTCTATACATCTAAAACAAGTTCTTACACTCATTTAACATTTTCTACATGATTAACATCTTCTTGAACATATTTGGCCCACGTGTTAAATATTTTTTGAATACTCATTCAATTATCTTTGGAAATGACACAAAACATTTTTTTAACTATGCAAGCATATTTTACATATTGTAAGTTTTCTATAATGTCACAAACATATTTTTGAAACACGTGAACATAGTTGTAAATGTAACATATATTTCTTTGAATGCTTACAAATATATTTTTGGAATTACACGAACATTTTTGTTAAATTGCTTCACATTTTAATGAAATTTGTGAACATTTCCTCCGCGCCTACCAAATGGTATCGATTGCAAGCCAATTTAGGAAACGATTTCATGTTTCATGTTGTTTTGTGGGATAATTTCATGTTGTTGTTGTATCGTACTAGTAGTGGACTAGTGGTACCTGTCTCTTTCTCAGTCTGACTACCATTTCAACATTAGGAAAGAGATTCATCTCGAATTCATGTTGTTAAGTTGTATCGATCTTAGCTAACTCTCCTTAATTATTCGTTCGAGTACAACTCCATGTGAAAACATTATGTTTCAGTTATATATATGGATGCAATCTCATGTGTGACTTTGAAATTGGCTTATGCGTACGAGTTATGGGGCATTTGCAATGTACATCTTTTTTTTGGTGGTGGTGGTGGTGGGGGGGGGGGGGGGGCGTGGTAATTACGGGAGCTTTTATTCAACAAAGTAACTCATGTAACAATCAACCAATGAACTGCTAACCAGGAGCAAACCAACCTGTGGTTGGATGTTAAGAGGGACAGTGGTATCCTCAGCCCATCAGGTTTAAATCTTGGTGCTTGCATTATTTCCGGTGACTTCGTAAATCATCAAGATTATATATATGCCGACTCAGTCTCTCGGAGGTGCTCAGAGGGGTAGGGTGTGTGTGTGTGTTTGTGTTTATAGGGTGAGTGTATGCGCCTATGTATGAGCGCTTGCGTCTATACTGTGTTAAAAAAACTGCTAAACATGAAGTTACAAAAGCGCACATGCACGCTAGAAATAATTTGAGGCGCGTTTACCTTAGGAATGGCTTAACTTGGCGCACACGTATATTGGGCAGTTACAAGGCGCACACGCACCCTAGAAATAAGTTGGCACGCACTTACCCTAGAAATAACTTGGCACACACGTATGCGAAACTATTTATATGATACATATATTATCTTATTAACTACTTACCGGATATATGTTTTGAAAGATTATATTGTAACTAGTATTTTTCATGACAAACTCGTAGAAAAATTCAATTATTTTTGGAAAAGATACAAAACATTTTTTAATTATGCAAGCATTTTTTACATATTGTAAGTTTTCTATAATGTCACAAACATATTTTTGAAACACGTGAACATAATTGTAAATGTAACATACATTTTCTTTGAATGGTACGAAATATATTTTTGAAATTACACGGACTTCTTTGTTAAATTACTTCACAGATTAATGAAATTCGTGAACATTTTCTAAATGTCACATGCATTTTTTTAATGGTACATACATTTTCTAAAAGTTGAGCGGAGACATCAGTTGGGTGCGCGTTCGTTCGATTGGATATGCAGGGCTAGGATTCGTGGTAGGGGGCGATCCGCGGGATGGGAGAGGAGCGACGTGACTGGCTCGCGGGGGTGTGGGGCCGGATCACTGGGTGGCGGGAGCTGCTCCATCCATAACGGGTGACACCACATAGGCCGTGGGCCGACCGAGGGGCGCCTGATCCGTGTGGGCTCACTTCATCTGCAGGTAGTTGTGGGGTGGGTGGGAGCGTCACCAAAACGTAAGATACAATCCGTGTGTGTGTCTATATATATATATATATATATATATATATATATATATATATATATATATATATATATATATATATATATATATATATATTATATACCTGCTAAACTAAGCGTGCGCTCATTATTACTTAGTCTACGCTCCGCCCACCCATCGACCCAACCGGCCGAGAGGCGCTAATTAGCCGAAGCGCACGCTCCACCATGAAATCTACCGTAACGGCTTACACGTCGTCCACACGCTTAACCAGGCCCAGGTTCCTCCTTTAGTAATGAGTTACGATTAGCCCATCCCTCCCACGCCTACAACCCGGACCAACCATTACCATCAAGTAATTGGCCCTGCTGGAAGTAGTAATGTATTACCATGAGCACACGTAGTAATGGATTACTACATATAGGCCTTATTTTACTAGGTTTACTCATTATGGTCGACTTCATCATTTTTGTGCATTAATGCGTGTCGAAAAACATCTTACATTACGGGACGGAGGGAGTACATGTTAACGAGGTTTTACTATGATTAGGGCTCAAACCCTAGACATGTAGTAATCCATTACTACATATAGGCCTAGTTTTACTCGGCCTACTTATTACCAGTGCACGTAGTAATTCGTTACTACATGTTAGCAATATTTTACTACAATTAGGGCTCTAACATTGGATTACTCGTTGCATGGTAAAAATCTTTATCCATTACTATCTCTACTACTCCCGGTTACCGCCAATAAATAGTGCCAGTAGAATCAGGATACATCGAACCATGCATGGTAATAAAATTAAGTACGTTACTTTTTGTTGCAAAGAACGTTACCCTAAACCAAATTAGCGGCGGGGAGCAGGTTCTCCGTGCGACCCTCCCGCCTAATTAGCATCGGCCGGAGCGCATGCTAAGCAAATATGCACGCTCGCACAGAACAGCGCAGCCGTATATATATGGTGAGATCGCTCTGCCTTTATCACTTCTGTTGTAAGTTGCTAACACTGGATCAAAATTGTACTTACAATGGTAGGTGGAGCGCCCTTTGTTTTTACATTGGGAGAAGTTTGTGGCCGGCTGGCCGGCGGAACGCTCAGCCGGTCACATAAGCTTCGTTCGATTTTGTAACAAATCGTGTAGCCCGCGTTCGCCCTTATCTGCTGACCTCCACCACTTTCTTATCCATTCACCTCAACAGCTCCTCTGCCTTAGAGCATCTCCAGCCGTTCAGCCTCCAGGACACCGAAAAAGAGCCGTTTGGGGCCGAACCTGCGTTTCTTGGCGTGTGGGGGCGATTGCAGTCCTTGTCGTCGCCCCGGGTCGCCGCCAAAATCGCGCAAACTCGGCGATTTTTCATAAAAATTTATACAAACTCGGCGACCTGGCACAAACTCGGCGACCTGGCACAGACTCGGCGATATTTCATAAAATTTATACAAAACATGCAAACTACGCCTAGAACTAATGCTACGCCGCGGCCGCCACCCGACTTCTACATGCCGAGGAGCTTGTAGAAACGGGTATAGTTGCCGCCGCCTCCGCCGTCGTCGTCGTCGACGCGCGCCCCGCCACCGTGAAAGTGCAACTATCCCTGGGTGGTTTTGGATCATTGACAACATATAGCTCATTGAACTAATGCCTTTTCAAGATAAATATGTTAGGAAAGTTCAATAATTGGCAACGGCCTGGATTAGAAGTGTGGACCCTCAAAATGCTAAGGACAAAGGATTGGCTCAAGCTTTAAAGCTGAAGACTCTATATTTTAGTTTTAGTGATTCAAGATCACATTGAGTCCACAAGAAAGCCAATACTATTAAAAGAGGATGAGATGTTGCTTAATGGCTTGCTTGCTCCCATGGTGCTTAGTGATATGCTCCAAATACCCTCAACCACTTTCTCATATCCACATATGTCCCAAACCAAAAGTAAAACTAGGCCCCACCGATTTGATCTATCCGGCACCACCGAGTTCGTTTGACATAGCCACTGCCAGAAACCCTAGTCACTTCGGTCTCACCGATAAGTATCTCGGTCTCACCAAGATGGGATTGCAAACTCTCTATTTCCCTTCGTAACGTTTCGGTCTAACCATGAGCGATTGGTCCCACCGAGTTCGCGATGCAAACTCCCTGTTTCCTTTTTGTAACGTTTCAGTCTCACCGAGATGAGCGAATCGTTCCCACCGAGTTTGCCTGACCAACTCTCTGGTTAGCTTATTACCAAAGTCGGTCCCACCGAGTTTGTGCAATCGGTCAAACCGAGACTATGTTATGCCCTAACCCTAATGATATCGGTCCCACTGAGTTGACATGTCAGTCCCACCGAAATGCCTAACGGTCACATTATGAACTGAATCGGTCCGACCGAGTTTTCTGACTCGATCCCACCAAGTTTGGTAAATTGTGTGTAACGGTTAGATTTTGTGTGGAGGCTATATATACCCCTCCACCCATTCTTCATTCGTGGAGAAAGCCATCAGAACGTGCCTACACTTCCAGCAAAAGATTAGGAAAAAAATCAGTGTTTTCTGGAGGAAAAACATAGAAGAGTGTTTTCTGCAAACCTAAGCTGAAATGTGGTGGTTTTCTGCAATTCACTCTGCCACTGGACAATCAGGAGATTTGCAAGATTTATCCTTCACCTCGTTTGGGTGACGACTTCTTGGCCTGGGCCCCGGAACGCATTGGTATTTCCACTGTACATAGTTCCTATTGGCTGGCTGCTGATGATGTTAATTGCTCTTTATTCCCTTCTACGATCACTTCGCCGGATGGATGCAGGGACGCTTGGAATTTGATCTGGTCGTGTCCAGCAGCACCGAAAGCCCTTTCCTTTGCCTCGCGAGCAGCTACAGATTCATTAGCATCTTGGCTGAATAAAGAGCGCAGATCGCTGGAGTTGTATGGTACTTGCTCTATTTGTGGAAGAGAGGATGAAGACTCCTTCCATGTTTTATGTGTCTGTGACAACGCCCGGCGTCTATGAAAGGCTTGCCAAAGATCTGGGAACTGTCGGAGCTAACTAGCATCAAACGCCGTGATTATTGGTTTATTCAACTAATGTGTGATGTGAAAAACATGTTCGTGTCCGTGTGCTTATGCTTCTCCGAAGGTTATGGCACGCACAGAATGAACAGGTGCATGCAAAGCCAGCCCCTCCAATTGAAGTCCCGACCAGGTTCCTGGCTAGTTACCTGGACTCGCTTGCCTGTCTTAAGCTTGATCCTAATGCTGACATTGTCAAGGGTAAGATGCTTGTTAACCATAGTTTCCCAATGATGCATTGCCACATGTGATAATAATGCAAGTTCAAGCACCCCTTGGCTGCCTCGTTGTCAAGGGCGAGTTAAGCTAAACACGGATGGCTCCATCCTGTGTGGAAAGGCGGGAGTTGGCATGGTCCTCGGAGACCATCTGGGAAGCATAATATTTAGTGCTTGCATATATCTTGGCGACTGTGATGACACGAGTAGAAAAAGGACCTAATATGAGACACATTAGTGCCGGTTTGGTTTTGATCCGGCACTAATGTGTCCATTAGTGCCGGTTCCAATGGCTAGCCGGCCGTTCTCATTTGTACCGGTTCGTGGCGAACATATAGTACCGGTTCGTGCCACAACCGGTACTAAAGAGGGTGGTGGCAGGGTGTTGTCAGTCTGGGGCCCGTCCAGCACCTTTAGTACCGGTTCGTGGCACGAACCGGTACTAAACGTCGATATACATAAACCCTTCGTCCCCCCGAGCCACTCTGTTCTTCCCCTTTCCCCTCACTTCCTCTGTTCCTCCCCCTCTCTCCTCGAGCTCCTCACAAATTTTGCCCAAAATTTATCAAGATTTGAAGGCCCCCATCCATTCAAATGATCACAAAGGTTAGCAACTTTGTCCTTTCAACTCTCATTGCTAGATTGGCTCTTGCAATGCTTTGTATAGTGATTAGTTTGGGAGGAATAATTATATTTGGTAGTATTTGATTTATATGCAATTTGAGGTCAAAAATAACACTTAGTTTGCATATGTAGGTGTGGTTTACTTAGTGCCTTCTAAATCTCCGTCGTAACCACCGTCGATCGCCCGCACCGTCCCGTCGCCGGCACCACCTTCTGGTGAGGCTCTTCTTCATGAATGTTTTACATTACCAAATTGATGTTTATGTGATTTGGATATATAGTTACTCTAATAATTATCTTACCCGTACGTTGTTTGTTATACATAGTGCCATGGTTTTGATATCCGTCCCCGTTGGCCCTCGTCCTTGTTATGATTCGGATGTGGTATATGCTCTTTTAAAATTAGTTGTTGCATTTCGTGTTTATGACAAATTATGCCCATCAAGTTGACATAGATATTTTTATCTAGGAGGTATGTGAACCGGAAATTCCAACCGACCCTATTGTCGAAAGGTTAAATTTAGTTGAAAGAGAAAACGCGTATTTGAAAGAAAAATTGAAAATAATTGAGAGGGAGAAGATGGAATTGGAGTTGCATGTTGCCGATGTCGTCGATGATCACAAGATCAAGATGGAGAAAATGAGGTTGAAGATTAGAAAGATTAGAAAATATGCCATTGATAGTGTGGCTTGGTATCATTATGCTGTTGGATCAATTGTTACCTTAGTTGCGATCTTCGTCGTATTTGTTGTTGCATTTAAATTCTTTAGCTAGAGAGTTATTTGTATGTTGCATTTAATTAAGTGTTGTATATGAACTTTATGTATGAACTTTATGTATGAACTTGTATTAATTTGGTCTATTTGGTGTTGTGTAATGAAGATGAGCCGACAATGGATGTATGATGACCGATGCTCTCCCGAGTTCAGTAATAGTGTGCATACTTTTCTGCTTGCCGCTGAGGCAAACAAGCGGGTGGATGGTTTTATGCCTTGTCCATGTGCTGGTTGTAAGAATGGTCACAGTTACTCTACGTCAAGAACCATTCACGTCCACCTATTTGAGTCCGGTTTGATGCCCCACTATAATGTTTGGACCAAGCACGGAGAAACAGGGGTTATGATGGCAGACAATGAAGAAGAAGAGGACGATGATGGCTATCCTGGCCATGGGTTCCCTAAATACGATGATACAACAATGGGGGAAGAAGCTGAGCCGGCAATGCGGGAAGAAGCTGAAAAAGAGGCATCAGATGAGCCCGCTGATGATCTAGGTCGGGCCATTACTGATGCAAAGAGAAACTGCGCAAGTGATCTGGAGAGGACGAAGTTGCAGCGCATGTTATAGGATCACAAGAAATTGTTGTACCCGAATTGCGAAGCTGACAAAAAAAGTTGGGCACCACACTTGAATTGCTGCAATGGAAGGCAGAGAATGGTGTATCTGACAAGGGATTTGGAAAGTTGCTGGTAATGATAAAAAAATATGCTTCCAAAGGACAACGAATTGCCCGAGAGTACGTATGAAGGAAAGAAGGCTGTCTGCCCTCTAGGGTTAGAGGTGCAAAAGATACATGCATGCCCTAATGACTACATCCTCTACCGCGGTGAGAACGAGGATTTGAACGCTTACCCGGTATGCGGTGCATTGCGTTATAAGATCAGTCGCGATGACCCTGGTGATGTCGAGGGCGAGTGCCCCAGGAAGAAGATTCCTGCCAAGGTGATGTTGTATGCTCCTATAATACCATGGTTGAAAAGTTTGTTCCAAGACAAAGAGCATGCGAAGGCGATGCGGTGGCATGCAGAAGACCGTAAGAAAGACGGAAAGTTGAGAGTACCCGCTGACGGTTCGCAGTGGAGAAAAATCAAGAGAAAGTACTGGGAGGAGTTTGCAGGTGACCCAAGGAACGTATGGTTTGGTCTAAGCGCAGATGGCATTAATCCTTTTGGGGAGCAGAGCAGCAACCATAGCACGTGGCCTGTGACTCTATGTTTGTATAACCTTCCTTCTTGGTTGTGCATGAAGCGAAAGTTCATTATGATGCCAGTGCTCATCCAAGGCCCTAAGCAACCCGGCAACGACATTGACGTGCACCTAAGGCCATTAGTTGAAGAACTATTACAGCTGTGGAATGGAACAGGTGTACGTGCGTGGGATGAGCATGGACAGGAAGAATTTGACCTAAAGGCGTTGCTGTTCGTGACCATCAATGATTGGCCTGCTCTCAGTAACCTTTCAGGACAGACAAACAAGGGATACCGCGGATGCACGCACTATTTGGATGATACCGACAGTATATATTTGGATAGTTGTAGGAAGAATGTGTACCTAGGACATCGTCGATTTCTTCCGACAAGGCATCCCGTAAGAAAGAAAGGCAAGCATTTCAAAGGTGAGGCGGATCACCGGACGAAGCCTCGCCACCGTACTGGTGCTGATGTACATGATATGGGCAAGGATTTGGAGGTAATCTTTGGGAAGGGTCCTGGCGGAAAACCTGTTCCAAAGGACGCTGACGGACGTGCACCCATGTGGAAGAAGAAATCTATATTTTGGGACCTGCCATATTGGAAAGACCTAGAGGTCCGCTCCGCAATCGACGTGATGCACGTGACGAAGAATCTTTACGTGACCCTGCTTGGCTTTTTGGGCGTGTATGGGAAGACAAAAGATACACCAGAGGCACGGGAGGACCAGTAACGTATGCACGGAAAAGACGGCATACATCAGGGTCAGGCCAGCTACGCTCTTCCAAAGAAGAGAAGGAAATCTTCTTCGAATGCCTGCTTAGCATGAAGGTACTGTCTGGCTTCTCGTTGAATATAAAGGGAATAATAAATATGGCAGAGAAAAAGTTCCAGAACCTAAAGTCCCATGACTACCACGTGATTATGACGCAACTCCTCCCGGTTGCATTGAGGGGGCTTCTACCGGAAAACGTTCGATTAGACATTGTGAAGCTATGTGCATTCCTCAATGCAATCTCTCAGAAGGTAATCGATCCAGAAATCATACCAAGGTTACAGAATGATTTGGTGCAATGTCTTGTCAGTTTCGAGTTGGTGTTCCCACCATCCTTCTTCAACATCATGACGCACATCCTAGTTCACCTTTGCGAAGAGATTAACGTTTTGGGTCCTGTATTTCTACACAATATGTTCCCCTTTGAAAGGTTCATGGGAGTCTTGAAGAAATATGTTCATAACCGTGCTAGGCCAGAAGGAAGCATCTCGAAGGGCCATGAAAATGAGGAGGTCACTGAGTTTTGTATTGACTTCATTCCTGACCTTAAGCCGATTGGTGTTCCTGAATCGCGGCATAAGGGCAGACTGGAAGGAAAAGTCACGCTAGGAGGGCATCAAATAATATGTATGGACGGGCATTCTCTTACTGAAGCACACTACACAGTTCTACAGAATTCCGTCTTGGTAGCTCCGTATATGGAGGAACACAAGAATTTTCTACAGTCCAAACACCCGGAGAAGTCTGACGACTGGATTACACGTGAACAAACAAGGACTTTCGCCGGTTGGTTGCAGAAACGTGCCCTGAATGATGGCGATATTCAAAATGACCTGTACTCGCTGTCCCAGTTACCATCTTCGAATATAATGACTTTCAAAGGGTACCGGATAAATGGGAATACATTTTACACGATCGCCCAAGATAAGAAGAGCACCAACCAAAACAGTGGTGTCCGCTTTGATGGAACAACCAACACGGGAAAGGAAACATATTATGGTTACATAGAGGACATATGGGAACTTAATTATGGATCAGGTGATTTGAAGGTCCCTTTGTTTCGGTGCAAATGGGTCAATATGACACGAGGCGGGGTAACGGAAGACCCGCAGTACGGAATGACAACAGTGGATCTCAACAATCTTGCGTATGCAGACGAACCATTCGTCCTAGCCAATGATGTGGCGCAGTTTTTTTATGTGAAAGACATGTCTACCAGGCCGAGAAAAAGAAAAGATAAGGAAGCGAATGGATCATACGACGAGCCAAAGCGCCACATAGTTCTTTCAGGAAAAAGAAACATCGTGGGAGTGGATGACAAGACAGACATGTCAGAAGACTATGAAAAGTTTCATGAAATTGCTCCATTCACAGTGAATATTGACCCAAGCATCCAGTTAAATGATGAAGATTTTCCATGGCTACGGTGCAAAGGGACAGACGCGAAGAAAAAGTTTCACACCCAAAGATCTGGGATGTGATCGACTTCACTATCATCACTTTCTTCTGTGTTTCACACCCAGGAGGGAATGTCTGTAAAAGTTAGGGTAGTTATGTGTTTTGGCATTTGAAACGCGAAGAAATTTTATGTGCAAACAAATTCTTTTCATGCATTTACTGATTTTTTCCAGCTAAATGACCCTGAAATTGAAAACCATTTCAAATGAACTTAGAAAAGGTTGAAAGTTGGCGTGGTATCATAATTTCATACAAATAGCATGTGCAAGAAAGTAGAGAGGGTTACGGCAAAAACTGGATGCACTTCGTGTACAAAATGGACAATCTCTTTCGAAGTATCAGGGTTTCCGACGAAAACTGAACTGTTACAAAGGCATTTCCTTTTTTAAATAACCTAAGCATTACCAAATTGAATATAATGATGAAACACACTAATATTAAACATAAGAAAAAAGAATCACTGAAAAAACTTTTTTCAAAGTTAAGTTATTCACAAACTAGTGATTCACACAAATTTCAAATAATTCAAAATTTAAACTATTCAAATTTGAAAACTACCGGCACTAACAGAAAGTTTGTAATTTTTTGTACCTAAAGCAAAAATATTCACAAAGAAACTCTAAATACAGCAAAAAACAACTCAAAAATAAATAAAACAAAAATAAATAAAGAGAAAAAAAAATAGAAAATAAAAAAGCCCACCTACTGGGCCAAAGCGGCCTGCATACGACTAGGAACACAATCTTTTGTTGGGCCAGGATGTAGGCCCGCAAAGGCCCAGTAGGCCCACTGGGCGAAGAGGACAGGTAGACCCAGTAGGCCTGACTAGGAGAGGAGCTCGAGAGAGCTACCGCACTGGAGCTTATAAACCAGTGCGGTAGCCTCTCGGCTAGCGAGGTGGGACTAAACTTGCGCACCGCCTGGAGCCAGCGCACCACCTTTAGTACCGGGTGGTGGCCCCAACCGGTACTAAAGGGGGGGGTCTTTAGTACCGGTTGGATCCAACACCCGGTACTAAAGGGGGTGCGCTTCCCGCCGCTTGGCCTTGCCAAAACAGACCTTTAGTACCGGTTGGTGGCTCCAACCGGTACTAAAGGTCCATCCTATATATACAACACTTGAAAAAAAAATCAGTTTCCCTCTGTTCTTCCCTCTGTTTCCTCCCTCCGTCGCGCCGCCCTGCCCCGATCGTCGCCGCCCCCGCCCCTCGTCGCCGCCCCCGTCGACGTCGCCGCCCCGGTCGTCCCCGTCGCCGCGCCCCGCCCCGCTCCGTCGTCGCCGCCCCGTCCCGTCGCCCCGTCGTCGCCGCCCCGTCCCATCGCCCCGTCGTCGCCGCCCCATCCCGTCGCCCCTTCATTGCCGCCCCGTCGTCGCCTCGCCGGTGAGCTCACCCCGGCCGCCATGTCCACACACACACGCAGTACCACACACACACACACACACACACACACACACACACACACTACACACACACACGCTACACACATTAGTTTGTTTGTTATAATTTTTTCTATTTTTTAGTTATAGAAATGTTAGAAATTATTCTGTTTTTTAGTTATATAAATATTAGAAACGTTAGTTTTATAGAAATGTTATAAATGTTTTCTGTTTTTTAGTTATAGAAATATTTATAGAAATATTAGCAATTTTTCTGTTTTCTAGTTATATAAATATTAGAATTGTTATGGAAATGTTAGTTATATAATCAGGAAATTTTAGAATTAGTTTTAGTTAGATGAATTAGATTAATGTCAAATTGTTAGAATTTGCATATATATAGAACTTTAGTTATCACAATCCAATCATTTAAAAAATGTTACTTTTTGCGGGCATATAGTATTTGTTCTCGATGATATGCCCGGCCCGCATCCTCGCCGTCGACCTGTTCGCGACGACGTCATGCTTCAGGGGACCCATGTCCGGGACATGGCTCCGCCGGGCTGGCACTGGGAGGTGCTACCTGGAGGGGCGTGCCGCTTGGTGAGGAACCCGACCTCGGGTCCCGTCGTCGACCCTGATCTTCTTTGGTGGCGTTCGCGTGGGCCACATGATGGGGTTATGTACCTAGGGTAGGGTCATGGACCTGATCCAAGTAACTTACCCCAGGACATCCTTAGAAGAGGTCGCCTTCCAGTCGACCAATGAGGATTCACTCGACTGGCCTGAAGGACTCGACCACGAAGACTCACTCGACCATCAGGAGGTCAAGAGGCACTCTGCACTGCAACGGCCTGTAATCAAGTAGACTTTATGGTAGTGAAGGCACTTTATGTGGGGCGTTACCAGTAACGCCCCAGACTTAACTCACCTTAAACCCTCTCCTACGTGGGCTGGATGGGGTCCTGGCGCACTCTATATAAGCCACCCCCCTCCATAGGCAGAGGGGTTCGGCACCTTGTAGTTCATACACTCATAATCCACTCGACCGCCTCCGGGCTCCGAGACGTAGGGCTGTTACTTCTTCCGAGAAGGGCCTGAACTCGTACATCCTTTGTGCTTACAACTTCTCCATAGCTAGGACCTTGCCTCTCCATACCTACCCCCCACTCTACTGTCAGGCTTAGAACCACGACAGTTGGCGCCCACCATGGGGCAGGTGTTTTAGCGATTTTGTGGAGAAGTTGCGATTCTTCCGAGTACTTTCATCATGGTGTCTGCTGGAGTTTTGATCGAGGGTCAAGAGATCCGTCTCGGCACTCTCACCTTCATCGCCGACGACTCCGCGTGGCTCCAGGAGGCTCCACTCGACGTAGATGCGCTCCCCGTCCGCGGTGCGATGCATTTTCGTGCATGTGTCCGCGGCGTTCTGCTGCGGCAGCCGTCGACCCAGTATCGGTCGACTCCTTCATCGTCCACCCTCCCGGTCTCCCGCCAGCGCAAGCGCTCGGGCCGGTCGAGGCTTCAGCGATGGGTGAGGCACGCGGTGGCTCGTCAATCGGCCACCACCCAAGTTGCGGCAATCGAGCCCGACGAACCTCTCTACGGCTTGTTCGACCTGTCGACTGGCTCCGTAGAGACTGCATCCGAGTGCGGTAGCAGTGATCCCGCGGCGGAAATCTTGATGGTCGATGGGCCCCACAGTCCCCCTGGCCTCGCCCGCGGTGGTGGAGCAGGTGACGGCGGCGACCCTACGCGAGGCTACGAAGAGTACCAACCCGAGCCACTCGACTCTCTGCAAAGAGTGGAACTTCGCCGCAGGAACGAGGATCCCCTGCGTATTCCCATCGCAGGAGAAACCCCCGAGGCTCGTGCCTTGGAGGAGGCGCGCCTGGCCAATTTGGCCGAGCGCACTCGACTGGAGAACCTTCAGCGAGCACTCAATGAGCGCGCGCGGCAATGGGTTCCCGACACCAGTCGACGTCAACTCTTCCCGTCGACTCAGGTATACCGAACCCCAATTCAGAATTTAGCAGCTGCGACCCGTATAGCAGAGTCCATCCAGCCTTCGCAGTCAGAAGCTGGCAGAGGTTTGCTGCAGATCAGGGATCTGCTCCGGGCAGCAGGAGATCAGAATTCAGCCGTGTCTCAGTCGCGCAACAGAATTCACAGTCAATCCGTCACTGTGAATACGGTTCAGTCAGCTCACAGCCCCAGATCGCCTCCGCGGCGCGAAGGGCGTGAGAATCGGCGAGATCAATATGGCGACAGACTCGACCGAGATGATAGGCGTCGAGTGCCCTATTCCCCTCCGAGGGGTGGGTCTTACGCTCCTCGGCAGCCAGATGATAGGCGTCAGTACAGTACAGGGCGTAGGGTTCCAGTTGACCCCGAAGCAGCCCCGACCCGCATCTCCACAACACTCGACCCAAAATAGGAAGAAGCGCTCATCCAGTTCCTCCATGAGAACTGGGACATTTTTGCATGGAAGCCCGCTGACATGCCAGGTGTTCCCAGGGGACTGGCTGAGCATCGCCTAAGAGTCGACTCGTCTGCAAAACCAGTCAAAGAGCATCTTCGGTGGTCCGCCGTCCAGAAGAGAAAGGCCATCGGTGAAGAAGTGGCTCGACTGTTGGCGGCAGGATTTATCCGAGAGATATACCACTCCGAGTGGCTTGCTAATGTCATCATGGTTCCTAAGAAGGACAAGTCGCTCCGAATGTGCATTGATTTCAAGCACATCAACCGGGCCTGCCCGAAAGATCATTTTCCTCTCCCTCACATAGATCAAATTGTTGACTCGACCGCGGGATGCGAGAGGTTATCTTTTCTAGATGCTTACTCCGGGTACCACGAGATCCGTCTGTACGGACCCGATGAGGTAAAAACAGCTTTCATCACTCCATTCGGGTGCTTCTGCTATATCACCATGCCATTCGGCCTCAAGAATGCCGGAGCCACATTTATGCGAATGATTCAGAAGTGTCTACTCACTCAAATCAGTCGGAATGTGGAAGCTTATATGGATGATATTGTTGTCAAGTCACGAAAAGGTTCCGACCTGCTCGCTGACCTCGCCGAAACATTTGCCAACCTCAGAAGGTATGATATCAAGCTCAATCCATCAAAGTGCACATTTGGAGTTTCTGGTGGCAAGTTACTCGGTTTTCTCGTTTCCGAACGGGGAATCGACGCTAACCCAGAGAAGATTGGCACTATTCTCTGAATGAAACGCCCTGTGCGAGTGCACGATGTCCAGAAGCTTACTGGATGCTTGGCCACATTAAGTCGATTCATCTCACGACTCGGTGAAAAGGCACTGCCTCTTTACCGACTGATGAAGAAGGCTGACAAGTTCGAGTGGACTCCAGAAGCTGATGCAGCGTTTGCCGAGCTAAAAGCTCTGCTCTCCACCCAGCCGGTGCTTGCTGCTCCAATCAGCAAAGAGCCTCTGTTGCTCTACATCGCAGCCACAGGACAAGTCGTCAGTACTGTGCTAACGGTCGAGTGGGAAGAAGAAGGAAAAGCTCTCAAAGTTCAGCGCCCAGTGTATTATTTGTCTGAGGTCTTGACTCCGTCCAAGCAGAGATATCCTCATTATCAGAAGCTTGTGTATGGAATATACATGACCACAAAGAAGGTTGCTCATTATTTCTCTGACCATTCCATCACAGTCGTCAGCGACGCTCCACTATCAGAGATTTTGCACAACAGAGATGCAACTGGTCGAGTGGCCAAATGGGCGATTGAACTTCTTCCCCTTGATATCAAGTTTGAGGCAAAGAAAGCCATTAAGTCCCAGGCAATAGCAGATTTCCTCGCCGAGTGGATTGAACAGCAGCAGCCGACTGAAGTTCACTCGGAGCATTGGACCATGTTTTTTGATGGCTCTAAGATGTTGAATGGTTCCGGTGCTGGGGTTGTCCTGGTTTCCCCCAGAGGAGATAAGCTCAGATATGTGCTCCAGATTCACTTTGATTCCTCCAACAATGAGGCAGAATATGAGGCCCTCCTATATGGGTTGCGCATGGCCATTTCACTCGGCGTCCGTCGCCTAATGGTCTATGGCGACTCGGATTTAGTGGTCAATCAGGTGATGAAAGAGTGGGACGTGAGAAGCCCAGCCATGACTGGATACTGCAGTGCAGTGAGGAAGCTGGAAAAGAAGTTCGAGGGGTTGGAGCTCCATCATATACCCCGACTGAAAAACCAAGCAGCTGATGATCTAGCAAAGATAGGTTCCAAGAGAGAAGCCATTCCGAGTGGTGTGTTCTTGGAGCATATACACACTCCGTCAGTCAAAGAAGATCCTTTCACCGAAAAAACTCCGCAGCCCAAGAGTGCCACAGATCCGACTGAAGTTGATGTCCCAGCGGTGGTCGACTTGATCATGGAGGTTTTGGTGGTCATTCCCGACTGGACGATTCCGTATGTCGCATATATCTTGAGGAAAGAGCTTCCGGAGGATGAGGAAGAGGCTCGACAGATCGTCCGTCGATCTAAGGCCTTTACCGTAATCAAAGGACAATTGTACAGAGAAAGCGCGACTGGAGTCGGTCAGAAGTGCATAACACCAGAAGAAGGTCGACTCATCCTCAATGATATTCACTCGGGGACCTGTGGTCATCATGCGTCCTCTCGGACCATCGTGGCCAAAGCATACCGAGCCGGATTTTACTGGCCCAAGGCGAATGAGATGGCAAAAGAGATAGTGGATAAGTGCGAGGGATGTCAGTTCTACTCGAATATGTCGCACAAGCCTGCGTCAGCTTTGAAGACCATCCCACTCGTCTGGCCTTTTGCAGTTTGGGGGCTGGACATGGTCGGTCCTTTGAGAACAGGACGAAGCGGTTTCACGCATGTACTGGTGGCAGTCGACAAGTTCACCAAGTGGATCGAAGCCAAACCAATCAAGAGCCTTGACACCGGTACTGCTGTTAGCTTCATCAGGGAACTAATATTCAGATATGGAGTCCCGCACAGCATCATCACGGATAATGGGTCGAACTTTGACTCAGAAGAATTCAGAACTTTCTGCAACTCCCAGGGCACACGAGTCGACTACGCTTCAGTCGCCCATCCGCAGTCGAATGGACAAGCAGAGCGAGCTAATGGACTGATTCTTAAGGGATTGAAGCCTCGACTGATGCGTGATCTCAAACACGCGGCTGGAGCTTGGGTCGACGAACTTCCCTCTGTACTCTGGGGACTGCGGACCACACCTAATCGGTCGACCGGAAGAACTCCATTCTTCTTGGTCTACGGAGCTGAAGCGGTCTTGCCGAGTGATCTTCTTCATAATGCTCCCCGAGTTGAAATCTACAACGAAGCAGAAGCTGAACAAGCGCGGCAGGACACAGTCGACCTCTTAGAGGAAGAAAGGGAGATGGCTCTGATCCGTTCGACCATCTACCAACAAGATTTGCGCCGTTTCCACGCCAGGAATGTGAGAGGTCGAGCCTTCCAGGAAGGGGATTTGGTTCTCCGAGTGGATCAGCACAAACCACACAAGCTTGCTCCTTCTTGGGAAGGCCCCTTCATCGTCACCAAGGTCCTCCACAACGGGGCGTATCGTCTTTACAATGTCGAGCATAATATCGACGAGCCCCGAGCTTGGAATGCGGAGCTACTCCGCCCATTTTACACTCCATAAATATCGTAAGTTTTATCACTCGGATGAGTTGCAATAAAGTACTTCTGTAGCTCATTGACATCAAAATAATAGTGTCATAGTTCCTCCATAATTTCTGTCACTTTTTATTTTTGTCCACATAAAACTCCCACCCAGTGGGTGGCTTAGCCGCGAATCCGTTTCGCCTAAGTTTGTAAAAATCCTACCGAGTGGTGAGCCAGACTCTCACTCGGAGGCTTAGCTGCGAATCCGTTTCGCCTAAGTTTATCAAAATCCTACCGAGTGGTAAGCCAGCCTTCCACTCGGAGGCTTAGCTGCAGTCCAAGGACTCGCCTAAGTTTATCAAAATCCTACCGAGTGGTAAGCCAGCCTTCCACTCGGGGGCTTAGCTGCAGTCCAAGGACTCGCCTAAGTTTATCAAAATCCTGCCGAGTGGTAAGCCAGCCTTCCACTCGGAGGCTTAGCTGCAGTGTAAGCACTCGCCTAAGTTATAAAATCATACCGAGTGAAGAGCAATCCTCTCACTCGGGGGCTTAGCTGCAGTCCAAGCACTCGCCTAAGTTATTAAAAATCATACCGAGTGAAGAGCAACCCTCTCACTCGGGGGCTTAGCTGCAGTCCAAGCACTCACCTAAGTTATTAAAAATCCTACCGAGTGAAGAGCAACCCTCTCACTCGGGGGCTTAGCTGCAGCCATGCGCTCGCCTAAGTTATAAAAATCCTACCGAGTGAAGAGCAACCCTCTCACTCGGAGGCTTAGCTGCAGTGCAAGCACTCGCCTAAGTTATAAAAATCCTACCGAGTGAAGAGCAACCCTCTCACTCGGGGGCTTAGCTGCAGCCCTGTGCTCGCCTAAGTTATAAAATCCTACCGAGTGAGGAGCAACCCTCTCACTCGGGGGCTTAGCTGCAGCCCTGTGCTCGCCTAAGTTACAAAAATCCTACCGAGTGAGGAGCAACCCTTCCACTCGGAGGCTTAGCTGCAGTCCAAGCACTCGCCTAAGTTATTAAAAATCATACCGAGTGAAGAGCAACCCTCTCACTCGGGGGCTTAGCTGCAGTCCAAGCACTCGCCTAAGTTATTAAAAATCCTACCGAGTGAAGAGCAACCCTCTCACTCGGGGGCTTAGCTGCAGCCCTGCGCTCGCCTAAGTTATAAAAATCCTACCGAGTGAAGAGCAACCCTCTCACTCGGAGGCTTAGCTGCAGTGCAAGCACTCGCCTAAGTTATAAAAATCCTACCGAGTGAAGAGCAACCCTCTCACTCGGGGGCTTAGCTGCAGCCCTGTGCTCGCCTAAGTTATAAAATCCTACCGAGTGAAGAGCAACCCTCTCACTCGGGGGCTTAGCTGCAGCCCTGTGCTCGCCTAAGTTATAAAATCCTACCGAGTGAAGAGCAACCCTCTCACTCGGGGGCTTAGCTGCAGCCCTGTGCTCGCCTAAGTTATAAAATCCTACCGAGTGAGGAGCAACCCTCTCACTCGGGGGCTTAGCTGCAGCCCTGTGCTCGCCTAAGTTACAAAAATCCTACCGAGTGAGGAGCAACCCTTCCACTCGGAGGCTTAGCTGCAGTCCAAGGACTCGCCTAAGTTTATCAAAATCCTGCCGAGTGGTAAGCCAGCCTTCCACTCGGAGGCTTAGCTGCAGTGTAAGCACTCGCCTAAGTTATCGAAATCCTACCGAGTGAAGAGTAAAACTTCTCACTCGGGGGACTAAAGAATAAGTCGATTGCAGAAAAGGCGCCTTGCTTTGAACCTGCAAAAGACATTTTGAGCCGAAGGCAATCATATTCAAGCGGCAAATTCAAGTTTGAATCGATATCTAAAGGAACCGAAAGTGCTCAGGCGTCAAGCCCGTTAAGGTTTGTCGGTTACAATTCCACTCGGCATACCGAGGCAAATTTAAAGCGTCGAGCCAGAAGAAGTTTTTTACCCCTCCTGTGGAGGGCTGGAAGGTGCAACAAATTCATCAAGGTCAATTCCGTCGACGATCCGAGTGGCAGCTGCAAGGAAAGTCTCCATAAAGGACCTGAAGTCGTGCTTCTTGGTATTGGCCACCCGAAGGGCCGCCAGCTTCTCTTCTCGCGCATCTTTGCAGTGGACTCGGGCCAGACACAGAGCGACATCTGCACCACACCGAGCCGAGGACTTCTTCCACTCCTGCACTCGACCAGGGATTGTGTTCAAGCGGGCCATCAGCGACTCAAGGTCATTCTGAAGTGTCTCCTCAGGCAAGAGCGTCGAGTCGATGCGAGATGTGGCGGCCTTCAGCCTTGCGAGATAGTCCACGACAGCTGCAACTCGAGACTCCAGTCGGAAAACATCCATGGCAACTTCGTCGTTCACCGGAGAGTTGACGGGGTCGAGGTTTGGCTCCAGTCGGCTGGTTTCTTCTTCAAAGTTTTGACAAAATTCTGCAAGGATGATCACTAAGTCAAGGGGATAGTCGAATGGAAAAAGCCACAATTGGAAATATCCGCCAAACATGGAGGTTTACCTTCAAGCATAAGAAACAGCTTCTTGGCAAGGCCACTCAGGAAGGCCTCCAGTTCAGTTTTCTTCTCAGTCAATTTGCTGACTTGGTCGGTCAGGGCAGCTTTATCAGTTTTCAGTCGACTGACCTCCTTGTTGGCAATCCCAAGAGCAGCTTTCAGATTGGTATTGTCTTGTTCGAGCTTGGTGACTGAAGCTAACTTCTCGTCAGCAAGCTTGATCTTCTCAGCTAGCTCAAGGTCTTTCTTCTGCTGGGCCTCCCTTACCTTACCTGCAAGTTACAGCAAGATCAGATTTTGAAACAAGCAAGGGGAAAAGCAGTCGTCAGGGTCTCACCAAACATACCTTCGGTTTCCTCCTTTGCCTTTGTCAGTTTTTCCTGAACCAGCTTCAAGCTCAGCTCGACTTGAGTATGTTTTTGTTCCAGCTCTGAGTAGCGAGCCACGAGATCACAAGAGTTCTGCGAAGAACCAACCGACTAAATGTCAAAAATAATTCACTTTCGAGTGAAAAAGGGAAAAACACACGTTTCTAAGACTACAGCCGAATACAAGCATTCGACCGTAGTCTCGGGGACTACACCCAGTGGGTGCACTCAGCGTGCCCCCACTAATCGTGTTGAAGACAAAGTCGACCAGTCGACCTCAAAAAAAAAGAGATGCATTCTCTAAGACTGTGATCAACTGCAAGCAGTCGACCACAGTCTCGGGGACTACACCCAGTGGGTGCACTCAGCGTGCCCCCACCGGTTTGTGAAAACCAGTCGACGTAGTCGACTGAAAGAAAAATTGACATCATAAAGCCTAAGGCCGACTGCCAGCAGTCGACCTTAGCCTTGGGGACTACACCCAGTGGGTGCACTCAGCGTGCCCCCACCGGTTTGTGAAATCCAGTCGACCAGTCCACTGACGGAAAGATTGACATCATAAAGCCTAAGGCCGACTGCAAGCAGTCGACCATAGCCTTGGGGACTACACCCAGCGGGTGCACTCAGCGTGCCCCCGCTAACACGGAGTTTATTCGACACACCCAGTGGGTGACTGCTATAAATTCCGAAAAAGAAAAGTTTTTGGTAGCATATCCAACAGAACAAACAGTGGTCGACTGACCTGGACATTGCTTTGGAGGGCAGAGCTGGCGTCATAAGCTGCCTGGCTCGCGTCCCGGATGGTCTTCAGCTGCTCCATCATGAGTCCCGCCTGGCGTATTGCTTCCTTCGCTGCGCCAGCTTGGTCCTCTGGGACGTGGTGAGTCGTGAAGAGGGAGGGCTGCTGAGCACTCGTCAGTGGATTTGCGAAGGACACCGTGTGTCGAGTGGTGTTCTCTTCCTCCACAGTCAGAGTCTCAGGCGCCGTCACATCCTGAGGCACCTTACTGGCGGGCGTTTTCCGACTCTTCCTGCGTGCCAGTGGTTTTTCATCCTCGTCGTCGTCAGGGAGATTGATAACAGTATTGGGTGGAGCTGCGGAGAAGAATCAGGATCAGAGGTCGCGAGTCAGTCGACTAAAAACGGTGTTAAGAATACAGTACCTGGGTTCGAAGTTGCCGCATCCTCCATCTCGTGGTCATCAGCCCGGGCCGAGGTCTCAGAAGTAGCAGCACTGCAACTCCAAAGGATCAGTCGACTAACTTAAGCGTCGGCCAAAGATAAAGTTCACACAGAATAAGAAAATATGAGCAGCACGGTTACCCTGATATGGTGGGGATGGACACCTTCATCTTCGGCAAGAGCTTGATCGGCTTCGACGAGGCCGCCCTGGGCTGCTTCGGCGCCTTTTCAGTCGGCACCGGAGAGGTGGTCCGAGGGCGCTTGGTCGACTGAGTGGCGGTCACAACCCCCTTACCACGTTCGGTCGAAGGATCGTGGACAAGCTTTGACCGCCTTTCTGAGCGCGGTGGTACGACCTCCTCCTCCTCTTCTTCTTCGTCCTCGACGTCGTCTTCATCACCGTCATCATCATCATCGTCGTCATCATCCTCTGCAACATCCGAGTCCCATTCCTCCTCTTCCTGGCTCTCGCCCCCGCTCGCCTCGCCCTCCTCAGTCGAAGCTTGTGCCCCATTGGGCATCGAGTACAGCTCCGTGAGGGCCTAACAGATGCCCAGACAAGAATCAGTCGACCAGTCGGCAGGGTCAACAGAAATGAATACGACGAGGGCGCAGTGGAGAGCAGAGCAAGTGTACCTTGTTTGAGTCGCTGTTGTGGTCGAGTGGAGGAATCCTTCTGGCTCCGCGTGGGTTGTCCTTGTTTCCGGTGACGGCTGCCATCCATCTTTCTAGAGTGACATCGTCGACTGCTTCTGGATGGACTCTAGTCTCGTCTTCAGTCCCACAGTACAACCACATGCAGTGGCTCCGGAACTGGAGAGGCTGGATGCGACGCCTGAGGAAAACCTCCAGGAGGTCCATGCCCGTCACTCCCTCCCGAACCAACTGCACCACGCGCTCCATCAACATCTTCACGTCGGCTTTCTCCTCCGGAATCAGCTTCAGAGGGGAAGGCTTGCTCACTCGGTCCATGGTGAACGGAGGGAGTCCACTCGACTGCCCTGGCGTCGACTGGACCTGGCAGTAGAACCAAGTCGACTGCCAGCCTCTGACGGACTCGGGAAAGGTCATGGGCGGGAAGGTGCTCTTATTCCTCACCTGAATCCCCAGGCCTCCGCACATTTGGACGACTCGGGTTCTCTCATCACCTGGGCTCGCCTTCTTCACGGTCTGAGATCGACACGTGAATATATGTTTGAACAAACCCCAGTGCAGTCGACAGCCCAAGAAACCCTCACACATGGACACGAACGCAGCAAGATAGGCAATGGAGTTTGGGGTAAAGTGGTGGAGCTGCGCTCCGAAGAAGTTCAAGAAGCCACGAAAGAAAACACTCGGCGGCAAGGAAAACCCACGATCAACATGAGTGGCCAAAAGCACACACTCACCCTCTTCTGGCTGGGGCTGCCACTCCTTCCCCGGAAGCCTCGCAGCTCCGTGGGGGATCAAGCCCTCGTTGGCCATGTCGAGGAGGTCATTCTCCGTGATGGTCGACTGGATCCAGTCTCCTTGGACCCAGCCCTTCGGCAGGCGGGATCTGGACGAGGACCCTCCGCGGCTGGTGGATCTCCCCTTCGCCTTCTCCGATGTCGACGCCTTCTTTGCACGCTCCAGCGCCGCCGTCTTCTCCTTGGCCATGGTCGCCGGCGAGATGCGCGAAGGGAAGTGGTGCGGGGGCGAGAGCGAGCACGCTGAGCAGGGAGGAAGGAAGCAGAGAGAGGGGGAGAATGCTAAGGCGCAGCACAGAAATCCTCGCCGGGCACATTTATAAGGTCCCTTCCGAGTGGATGACAGGTGGGCCCGGTCCATCTAATCATATCTGGAACAGTTATGCAGACTGGATACGTGGCGAAAAAGGCGGCGCGGAGATCGAGGCATCCATGCCCCGTCCCATCCGAACGCCGCGGTCCGCCCCGCTTCGCGCGCGCCCCCAAATTTCGCATCCCGCGGAATCCGCGAGCAACAAACCAGTCTGTCAGGCGCGGTGTTTCCGGCGATCTGTCGCTCGGAGATCGTCGAAGCCTGAAAGATCACTCGACGCAAAAACAGAATGGATCAAGTCGAATGAAGGCAAGTTGTTTCCTGTCGACGAAGAGATTCTTTGGTCCAGAACAGCGCACAACCGGAGCGCAAAGGTTAATCGGAAACGACATCAACTCCTTCTTCACTCGAAGCCTCAATCCATTCGGGGGCTAATGATGGGGTTATGTACCTAGGGTAGGGTCATGGACCTGATCCAAGTAACTTACCCCAGCACATCCTTAGAAGAGGTCGCCTTCCAGTCGACCAACGAGGATTCACTCGACTGGCCTGAAGGACTCGACCACGAAGACTCACTCGACCACCAGGAGGTCAAGAGGCACTCTGCACTGCAACGGCCTGTAATCAAGTAGACTTTATGGTAGTAAAGGCACTTTATGTGGGGCGTTACCAGTAACGCCCCAGACTTAACTCACCTTAAACCCTCTCCTACGTGGGCTGGATGGGGTCCTGGCGCACTCTATATAAGCCACCCCCCTCCACAGGCAGAGGGGTTCGGCACCTTGTAGTTCATACACTCATAATCCACTCGACCGCCTCCGGGCTCCGAGACATAGGGCTGTTACTTCTTCCGAGAAGGGCCTGAACTCGTACATCCTTTGTGCTTACAACTTCTCCATAGCTAGGACCTTGCCTCTCCATACCTACCCCCCACTCTACTGTCAGGCTTAGAACCACGACACCACATTCGGTGCAGAGGTAGCCGGCCCTGCCAGAGGTGGTGCGTCGATGTGTCAGGGAGGAAGATGAGCACGTCGATCGCTACATGGTTGCTATGGACGACGTCAGGTTCTCCACTACTTGGCGGGTTCTTTGGGCAGATGACTGGAGATATGATCCTGTGATGGTTCCTTCTCTTTGGGTGTGCACCGCCCGCGCCCCAGGAACCGCGAGTGGCGCCCTAGATTCTTCTGTAGTACTCGATCTTTATTACGTACCTAGCCAGTGATGTATTCGATATATTATATTCGAGACGATGTATTCGAGATTATATATATTAAGACGATGATGTATTCGAGATTATATATTCGAGAGGATGTATTCGAGATTCAGATTTTCCTTATTGATTAATTGCATCCATGCATTGTAATTTGAATACTAAATTGTTTTATATTTCTTCTGTATTATTAGTAAAGTAAAAGCTATGGCAGACAATACCGGCAGAGAGAGAGAAGAGGAATTATTCGACATCATACGTCATCGAGAGGGTGATGAAGCAGATGACGGCTCCCAATATCTTAACAATACCAGAGAGGGTGATGAAAAGATATTCGATCTCGACGACCGGGCTGATGAAGTCATGAACTATGATTATGATTATGACACAGACAATGTTTGTGATGACACAGACAATGCTGATCTTCAAATAACAAACACTACCGGCGAGGTATATTTATATAAGCATGCATCATATGGTGATCATCACATGTTTTTTTATTGAAGATATATTAACGAATCGATCTTTCTTCTTTCAACCCTCCGGATCGAGCAAATCTGCTTCTACAGACAGCAAGACAAAGCGAGGCCCGGGCAGATTGTTGAAGGATGGTGTAAAGTACCACATCGAATCCATCAAACCTAGTGGCGAACCCCTCACGCCTAAGAACATTGCGAACAAGTGGACTCGTCGGTGCGGAGTTCTTGTGAAGGACAAACTCCCGATCTCCATTCAAGAATGGAAGGAGCCAAAGACTAAACGTCCAGGTGTTACTTGGGTCGACAATAGAGCCAAAAAGGACCTTGTGAAATCTCTGATGGAACATTTCACCCTACCAGATCATTTCACTGAAGCAGATGTGGAGAAAGTCAAGGCCGCTGCTCTTAAGAAGATGGCAATTGCATTCAACACCCACAAGAAAACTGTATGGGCCAACTACCTCGCTAATGAAAGGAAGACTCCAGAATTCACGGGAACACTACAGAAGCAAAGAAAGAACTGGGACGATTTCGTGACCTTTAAGGATTCAGAAATATCTAAGGAACGGTCGATGAAAAACAAGGCAAATGCCGCAAGAAAGACGCAGTTCCATAGGCTGGGTCTAGGTGGCTACGCGGTGGGATTGCCTAAGTGGGATAAGTCTGAGCAAGAGATGGAGGATGCAGGGGTCACTCCGGTTACCCAGCACTGGCCCCCCAGGTGCAGAACTTGGTTCTATGCGCATGGGGGAGTGTTGGACCCGAAGACAGGCGGAGTTTCGCGGAAGGCAAGTCTAAAAGGAGTCGAACAAAAGATAATTGACGCAATAGATGATGCTCAAAGGGGGGTGTTGACGCCCAACAGAGAGAACGACGAGCTTACGCGCGCCCTGGAATATCCTGAACACCCGGGAAGAACACGAGGCATGGGCGTTATTCCCTGGTATGAGGGCTTTTCAGAATGGAACGAGGACTACAGGAGCCGTGCAAGAAGGAAGATGGAGGAGGAGAAGAAAAGGAAGCTGGAGGAGGAGCAGAGGAAGCAGGACGCAGAACGCCTTCAAGGCCTAGAAGCAAGGCACGCGGACCTGGCACTTAAATTCCAGCAGCAGCAACAGCAGATCGACTCACTTAGCCAGGAAAGGGGGTCTCAGCAGCGGCAGCAGCAAGCGGATGATCGTCTAGCATTGGATAGCACCATCCCATCCATGCCGAGAAGCAGCGTTGGTTCTGCCCCGGGCGACACACTGTTGGATAAATACCATGTGAATGACATCATAGAGAACACTAACTACGAGCTACACTCCAAAATGAAGAACATATCCATGAAGGTGGCGGACGGCGTTGCTTTTCCAGTTACCCCCGAAGCAACCTACCATTGCATCCCGGTTCCAGAGGGCTATGCTTGTGTCATGGTTGATGAAGTGGTGGACCCATATTCGGGGCTAACGCTTGACATTCCTGGAGGTGAAGACGAGCGCACACTGGGAGAGGCCATACATCGTATCATCCTATGGAGAAAGGATTGCATCATCTTTCGAAGTCCACCGACACCGCGTCGTCTGCCGACTCCTCGAAGTCCGCCACCGAGTCAGCAGACTCCCGCTCCTTCAAGTCCACAAACGCGTGAGACGACTCCTCCTCGAAGTCCGCCACCTCCTCCAAGTCCCCGAACGCGTGAGCTGACTCCTCCGGTTTCAAGCCCGGCACAGCATCATGCCACTTCTCCGGTTGCAAGTCCGGCACCGTGTCAGGCCACACCTCCTGCTTCAAGTCCGGCACATCGTCATGCCACTTCTCCTGGTCCAACTCCCCATCAGCCGTCTCCGCCGTCTCAGCAATCGCAGAAGAGACATCCCGCAGCTTTGGTGCATAGCGATACGAGTCGAGATAGTTCAA
This sequence comes from Triticum aestivum, assembly GCF_018294505.1. Classification (NCBI taxonomy): domain Eukaryota; kingdom Viridiplantae; phylum Streptophyta; class Magnoliopsida; order Poales; family Poaceae; genus Triticum; species Triticum aestivum. The sequence goes on along the minus strand of NC_057807.1, from coordinate 610,814,878 downwards.
GAAGTACAGGCGAAGGCAAGCGATATAAATATGGTCCAAGCCTCGCTCCTCTTCCTCAGAGGCCTTACAACATGACTAAGGAGCAAAACACAGCCATAGTGCAAGCCCAAGTGGACGCCCATTTTGGACCGAAACCGGCACCGCCGCCAAAGGAGAAAGTGCCTGAGAAAGTAATTGACCACTTTATTCATATGGCTAGAGAACTAGCTCCCAAGCCTGTTGACTCGGACTATGAGCGCCAAATCAGCAAGGCACATCGAGCACGACTACAGAAGGAAGCGAGCTCAAGCTCGAGCCAACAAGCAGCTGGCAAAAAATGCAGGAAAACCATTCCCCAGTTGGGAGAACAGGCGGCGCAAGCGATCCCCCTGCTTGTTGTGCCAACAACACATGAGAGGAGTAGTACGCGCGTCAAATATTATTGTGGGCAAACCGTTAGTGTTCCCCAGCATGGCGATGTGGTAATAACAGAGGATCATATAATGCAGGCTCAAATGCTCAATATCTCTGTTGGACAACTCCTCGAAATCGAGCCCATGCCTACGCTTAAAGAATCGGAAATAGCATGGCAATATGTCCGGGGCAAACCTTTGGTCCATCCAGACAAGGTCAAGGACCTCTCAACGAGAATGTATCAATTACATCAATGGTACATGAACATTACCAAGATTTCCAATCGAGAGTCCCTCATGGTGAATGTCAAGCATGAGCATTATTACCATGAGAAAGCTCTGACCATTGAGTATCCAGAACTATTTCAGTTATTTAATCAAGAAGCACTCGACAAGTCTATCGTCAGTTGCTATTGTCTGTAAGTGATTTCTTTCTGTAATTTAAGTCTCAAGCTAGTTATGTAGTGATAATTTTGATCAATCATTACATGTAATTATCCTCACTATATTCTTTTTCAGTGGTATTATATGCAGGATGAAGATGTATGAAATGAAAAAAGCTGGACGCTATGGCGTTGGGTTCATTGACCCAAATACCATTAATCAGGACATATGGGAGATTGAACATTGTCAAGCTGCTGTAGAGGAAAGCATGCTAGAGTTCTTGAAGTGCCTCAATACCAATGAAGATATACTACTTCCTTACAACTTCCCGTGAGTCACACTGTCTTGTACTACAAATTCTGTTTTTGCTTACTAGCTAGCTAGATGTTAATAATTAAGTGTATACGGTTTACGATAGTTGATTAATTTTATGCACATGCCCGCTTAATTAAGACATGCAAACGTGTGCGTATGCAGTTGGCACTGGGTCTTGTTAGACATTAAAGTTGAGGAAGGAAAAGTTGAATTACTGGACTCACTAACTAAAGAAGATAAAGACTACACCATCGTGAAGGGGATAGTCAACAGGTAATTTCAATCATTATTAACTATTAGTTCCTGATATGAACTATTTAATAACCCCTTTATTAATTTTCTTTGCCGGCGGGCAGGGCATGGGCAAAGTTCATCAAGGTGACTCCAGGCACGTGGCCAAAAAAGTTGTTTTGGCATCGACCCAAGGTAAGTAATTAAGTAGTACTAGCTAGCTACCATCTCTTTAATTCTTATTTCAATATCATTAATTAATTATTATGCTTGATTAATCATTATCTGATTCAATTCCATTCTCGTAAAGGCCCTGAGGTAGGCGAAAGGGAATAATCTGTGTGCATACTACGTTTGCGAGAACATTCACATGATGACGTGCGAAAGGAGCAGATCTGATAGACAGGACTGGGTACGTTTTTGTCAGAACACTATTCACACGATTATCAATATCTGGTCACACAACTAACACACATGCATATTGATCTCCTTCTTAACAGTTCAGATCGGTGCGGGATAAGCTCCTACCATCGGACCGCATACAAGCACTTCAAGAGGAAATAGCCGGATTTTTGCTCGACCAGGTCATAGATCCGAAAGGAGAATACTATTACCTGCTACCGCCCCCATGAACCACTTGTCATCGTGCTCCGAAGGAACCAAGGCAACATGTAGGAGAAATTGTATATGTATATACATGTGTATGTGTGAATAGTTAATGGTGTTGGCTGTGAGACATTCGATGATATTATATATATATGCGGTTCTACGTACCAGAAAATCTATTTAATATATATGCATAACGTGTACAATTTGTAGTATCGTGAAATACCAGCAAACAAAAAAGAATTAAATGGAAAATAAAGCCAAATTAAAAACACAAAGTTAAAGCAAAAATTAAAAAAACACCCAAACATTTAGTACCGGTTGGTGTTACCAACCGGTACTAATGTCCTACACGCACACGGGCCTAGCTCGTGCCACATGTTTGCACTTTAGCGCCGGTTCGTGACGAACCGGTACTAAAGGGGGGGGGGCTTTAGTCCCCACTCTTTAGTGTCGGTTCGCCAACCGGCACTAAAGGCCGTCACGAACCGGCACTAAAGCCCGGTTCTGCACTAGTGTGATGTGCTGGAATATGAATTTCTTGCTATTCGAGAAGGGTTTAGCTTGGCATTGCAATGGAGTACTCTACCCATTGAGGTTGAGTCCGACTGCTTGGAGGCGGTTTCCATGGTATTGAAAGGTGGAAGCAATTTATCTAAATACTCTTTCTTGATCAGAGAGATAAAACATAGTATGGGGGGACATGACTCTTGTACTCCCTTCATTCCATAATGTAGTGCACCCGCGTTTCCCGAAATCCAAGTTTGGCCATAAATTTAACCAACGAGACCGACTGCGGATGGAGCAAAAATTATATCACAGAATTCATATCGAAAATACGAATTCGGTGATATAATTTTTGCTCCCGCCGCAGTCGGTCTCGTTAGTTAACTTTACGGTCGAATTTGGATCTCGGAAAGCACGGGCGCACTACATTGTGGAATGGAGGGAGTATTACTCATATCGGTCGTATTGGCAATGGTGCTAGTCATGCTATGGCAAACTTTGGTAGAAGCCAGGGTTGTAACATGGTTCGGCTTGGTTCGGGACCAAATGAGGTCTTAGATATTGCCCTACGAGATTGTGATCCCTAATTCTGAGTAATAAATAGTTATTTCGCAAAAAAGTGTCACGTACATTTAAAAAAATCATAAACATTTTCTAAATGTCACATGCATTTTTTGAATGGTACTAAAAGTTTCTAAATGTTGAGCGGACACATCCGTTGGGTTTGCTTTCGTTCGATTGGATATGAGGGCTCCGTGGGATGGGAGAGGAGCGACGTGACTCGCTCGCGGGGATCATGCTCGCTTAGTTCGTCTCAAGGTAGCCTAGCTGTGTGCGCGCCACCAGTGCCACGGCGCTCACCAGCTACTTCAACCTCGAGTAGTTTCATTCGTGTCGATCGAGGAGGAGGATGGCCGAGGGGCGTCGTGGATCCGCTCCTGGGACGGCCGCCGAGGGGCTCAACCTGGAGATGCACCTCAGCCTGCCGTCCGCGCGGATTGCGTTCGACCTCGACCTCAATGTCGACCTCTCCCTCTTCGCTGGCCCAAGAGAAGGTTTGTTTGGGTTCGACGGTTGGAGTTGGTCCGAGAGAATTAATCCGGTCAAAACGAACGTCCGTTTGGTGTCGACGGTTGGAGTTGGCCCAAGAAAAGGGACCGAAATTTGAGTCAGAACGCAAGATCAATTCTGGTTGCAGTCTTCAAACCGGTGATATCATATCACAGCTAGGAATCACGTCAACGGATGTTCAGCAACATACTTATTCAGATATAACAAAGTGTACTACCTATATTGTAGAAACGACAAAGTCTAATCATTCAATCCGTTAGGTGGGTGAGCGAGCGGGTACGGGTAACAAATGAGGCGGCGATGGAGGCGTGGGCTCGAGCATCCGGTCGGGGATGGACGGCTGGATCTCGGCATCCGGTTCAGGGGTGTCGATCCGTGGGACGGTGAAACGAGCGACTGATTGGCTCGCGGCGCCGTGGGTCCGGATAGCTGGCGCTGGCGTGGTGGAAGCTTCTCCGTCGGTTCTCTCCTCCTTGGCTGATCTGCGTACATTCGCTTCGTGCGGAGGTAGCCGTGTGCGCCGCGCGCTGCTCCGTCGCGAAACCCTAGCCACCGTCCGTCCTGCGCCCCGCGCGCCATATGGCGTATTGCCAGGTCATTCCACCCCGAAACAATTCTCCCCGTGCCGCGGCGCTCACCACCTACCTAGCTTCCACCTCGAGTAGTAACAGTCGGCGCTAGGGCAGTGTCGTCCGAGGAGGAGAATGGCCGAGGGGCATCGTGGATCCGCGGGGACGGCGGCCCGAGGCGCTCGACACTTTTAACATTTGTCTACAGGATTGACCTGTTTTTGAATATAGTTGGACTACGTGTTACATAGTTTTCGAATACACATGGAATTATTTTTTGAAATTATACAAAATATTTAAATAATGCGAATATTTTTTTACATTGTATAATTATTTTTTCTAAAATGTCACAAACATATTTTTGAAGCGCTTGAGCATGGTTTTAAATGTAATGTGCATTTTCTTTAATGCTACGAATTCTTTATTTTGAATTACACGAACATTTTTGTTACATTGTATAACATTTTTAAAAAGTGTCACGTACAATCTATGTCCACATTTCAGCTATCGAACCCTTCAAATCATCCATTCTATTTTGGGGATCCTGCCCGGAGGATACAATAGAAGTGATAAAAAATGTATTGGGTGTCACATCTTCTGACTTCGAGGAGATATACCTGGGTCTGCGAACACCTGATGGTCTATTGACTAAGGGCAAGCTTAAAGATTTGCAAGTTAAGTTGACTAAGTGATTGTTTTCTTTTGATGGGCATCCTATGCAGGCTGGCAAAGAAGCTTTGATTAAGTCAGTTGCTGAGTCAATCCCTACCTTTATTATGAGTGTGTTCAAGTTCCCATTTGGTGTTTGTGATGACCTGAACATCGTATGGTTCGGAACTATTATTGGGGAACGGAGAAAGGTAAAGGAAAACTCACTAGTAAGCTTGGCATAAGATGACCTGGCCGAAGTCACAAGGGGGCCTCGGGTTTAGGGATTTTCGAATCTTCAATCAAGTTCTGTTGACGAGACAAGCCTGGCGTCTCTTGATTTTTCCGGACAGCTAATATGCAAGACTGCTCAAAGCCAAGCATTACCCAAGTGGACGCTTAGAGGACACAGTGTTTTCGGGAAAGCCGTCTCAATCGTGGCACGGCATTTGTCACGTGCTAGAGCTCCTGAAGAAGGGGCTGGTTTGGCTGCTGATGAGGTTAGTTGCTCTCTATTCCCTTCCACGAGCAGGTCACCGGATGGACACAGGGATGTTTAGAATCTGATTCGGTCATGTCCAGTACCACGGAAAGTCATATCGTTTGTCCGGCGAGCAGCTACAGGTTCGTTTGCAACTTGGCTGAATAAAGTGCGCAGATCGCTGGAGGTGTATGGCACTTGCCCTATTTGCGGAAGAGAGGATGAAGACTTCTTTCATGTGTTATATGTCCGTGACAATGCCCGGCGTTTATGGAAGGCCATGTCAAAGATCTAGGAACTGCCGGACTTAACTAGCATCAAACGCGCCATGATGATTGGTTTATTCAGCTAATGTGTGATGTGAACAGACAAGTCGGGTTTCGTGTGCTTATGCTTCTCTGGAGGGTGTGGCACGTACGGAATTAACTGATGCACGCAAAGACATCCCCTTCAATTGACGTGCCAACCACGTTCCTGGCTAGTTACTTTGACTCGCTTGACCGTCTTAAGTTTGATCCTAATGCGGACTTTGTCAAGGGTAAGATGCGGGTTAACCACACTTTTCCAATGATGCATGCCACATGTGATAGTAACGCAATTTCACGCACCCCTTGGCTGCCTCCTTGTCAAGGACGAGTTAAGCTAAACACGGATGGCTCAATCCTGATTGGAAAGGCGGGAGTTGGCATGGTGCTTCAGAACCATCTGGGAAGCATAATATTTAGTGCTTGCGGATATCTTGGCGACTATGATGATGTGCTGGAATCTTAATTTCTTGCTATTCGAGAAGGGTTTAGCTTGGCAGTGCAATTGAGTACTCTACCCATTGATGTTGAGTCCGACTGCTTGGAGGCCGTTTCACGGTGTTGAAAAGTGGAAACAATTTATCTAAATACTCTTTCTTGATCAGAGAGATAAAACATAGTACGAGGGAACATGACTCTTCTATTACTCATATTCGTCATACAAGCAATAGTGTAGTCATGTTATGGCAAACTTTGGTAGAGGTCAGCGTCGTACCATGGTTTGGCTTGGTTCGGGTCCAAATGATGTCTTAGATATCGTCTTTCGAGATTGCAATCCCTAATTATTTTGAGTAATAAAGAATTACTAATTCGCAAAAAAGTGTCACATACATTTTTTAAAGTTTGTGAACATTATCTAAATGTAGCATGCATTTTTTGAATGATACTGATATTTTCTAAAAGTTGAGGGGATGGGGCTCCGCGAGATGGGAGAGGACCGATGTGACTGGCTCGCGGGGGTTGTGCTCGCTCAGCTCGTCAGAAGGTAACCTAGCCGCGTGCGCGCCGCTCCGTTATGAAGCCGAAGCCCTAGATACATCCTACGGCGCAACCTCCATCGTTTGTCCTACGCCGGCGTATTGCCAGGTCATTTCCAGCCCAAAAACATTTCTACCCGAAACAATTCCCCCTGTGCCGCGGCGCTCACCATCTAGCTTCGACCTCAAGTAATAACGGAGCTAGGGTATCTTCGGTCATGTCGATCGAGGATGAGGATGGCTGAGGGGTGTCGTGGATCCGTGGGATGGCCGCCGAGGGGCTCGACCTCGAGCTGCACCTTGGTCAGCTGTCCACGCGGATCGCGTTCGACCTCGACCTCAACGTCGACCTCTCGCTCTTCGCTGGCCTGATTCCGGTGGAGAATCTCACCCTCGTCGTCTACGAGAGCCAGGTGGCGGTGGCTGGGGACGACGTGCCGGCACCAGTGCCATCTGCGGTGACCGAGAGAATTGATGTTGAGGACGTGGAGATGAGGTCCCTCGTCATGTACGAGGGCCCGGCGGGCGGTGACGATGTGCCGGTGCCCCCTACGGTGACCGAGAGTACTGTGGTCATGAATGTGGAGATGGGGGCCCTCGTCGTCTACAAGGGCTCTGCGGCCGGGGATGGCGAGGTGACCGAGGTCGTGGTTTTGGCCACGCTGGACGACGAGCCGCAGGGCGAGGCTGGGCAGATCGTCTCGGCCGGCAGCGCCGAGCCCACTGGCGCTGGAGCTGTGCCACCTCCCCCTGCAGCAGCTGCCGCCCGGCGTCGGGACCCCGTGAGCCAGTCGAGCCGGAGGGCCGACATGGTGCGGGCGTGGGTGAGTGGCCAGCTCCAAAAGAAACACGGCCTCCACAGGCACCTGCCGCTGAGCTACATCGGGGAGAAGGTCCTGAGCAAGTCGGACGTGAACCCACAGCAAGCTCGCTTCCTCCTCCCGGCACGCGCACGCGCCCGCCTCCCCGTCTTCCTCTACCCCGCCGAGATCACCGCGTGCGGCTTCAACCGGGGTGAAAGCCAATTAGATCTCCTGGGTGAGAGCCAGGCCGACGACATACCTGGGTGTGTCCTTGTCCATCTACATCAGCAACGGCTGGGGTCGTGGCCGCAAGTCTGACCACAAGAAGCTGAATAAATTCCATCGGAACAATACCACTGCCATCAACGGTAAGGGGTACAGGAGCTTCATGGTTGACTGCGGCCTGGAGGCCCGCGACGGTGTTGAGGAGTGGGTGTTCCGTTGGCCGCCTGGATCCGTTCATGCCTTCTCATCGCCAAGAAGGACGGCGTCAGAAATCTAGCTCTTCAGAAAAAGAACTACCTCGCCCGCTCCCGCGACTAGGTAGATAGGGTTCCGCCCCTTCCCCTCCCGCCGCCGCCGGCCGCTGGCCTCGAACCCCGTCCTCGTTCCCTTCCTCCCTCCCCCTCCCCCCGTCGAGATCCGCCTCGCGCCGCCTTCCCGGGAGGTGGCCGGGGCGAAGCTCGAGCTCCTCTCCAGCGGACCCCCTCGTCCCCCGTCTCCACTGGTGCTGGCCCGGGTGGTACCGGCGGCGGCGGGCCTTCTCGTCCCCATGCGCTCGTGCTCTCTTCCCGGGGCAGGGAGGCGGTGGCGGTGCAGCTCGGCCTGGCTGCGGTCCGGCTGCCCTGCGGCGGCGGCCGGCGGCAGGCGCGGTGTCGGCGTCGCTCCTTGGCGGCGAGGCAATGTGGTGGTGTCGGGTGGCTGTCGTCGCGACCCCGGCCCAGATCTGGGCCTGGCCGGCCCCATCTGGGTCCTAGCGGGCCGGCCCCCCGGCGTGGCCTCGTTGTCCGCGGCGTGGTGAGGAGGAGGAGTGGCTCGGATTTGGGGCATCGGCATCGACGGTGTGCCGGCAGCAGCGCGAGGGCGGGAGCTATACGGGCCCATGAGGGCTCGGCCAGGCATGTGGGCCCACAGGCCTGGTGTGCTCCTGCTATTGCGTCCGGACGGCTACCGTCGCGGACGGTGGAGGTGGGGCCCTCCCGCGTGCCGACGGTGTTGATGCCCTAGTGCCTGCTTTGATTCTTCGCCGCGTTGTCCTCACTTCGCGGTGCCGTGGTGAGACGGGGTGGGGGCCTCATGGCCGCGTTGGCGCAGGGTGGTGGTTGGTTTGGTGGCTGGATCCGGAGCGCCCGAGGTACGGGTTGGGATCGGGGGAAACTCCTGTCGGCAAGGCCAACACCGGCGTGGTCGTGTACCGGGGGAAACCCTTGGCAGCAGCATCGTCATCGTCGCGATCCTTCTTGGAGGTGTTGATAGGTGCCGGCGCTTCGGAGTCTTGGAGCCTTGTGGAAGATCCCGGTGGGCTCAGCGATTGCGAGGCTTCTTCGTTTTTGTTGATCCGCCGTTGTCGGCATTTGTTTCTTTTGCTCTTTCTCTGTCGTTTTTTTAGGCGTGACTATGCTACTTCCGCCCCAGCACCTATTCCTGTATGGTTCGGTTGGTTGCTTTGTATACAAAGCGGGGAACCCTTTTTGGCAGAAGGACGGCGTCCGCCCTGCCCAAAACCCGTAGAGTGTGTAGTTCGATCCGCTCGTTGGGATCTCATATTGCATGTCAACTGTGTCCGGCCGATGGTACTCTCCGGTCGTAGTGAGCTATGGCCTAGCGGTCTCTTGGTCTTTGGTGAAGTTGTTGTATCTTAGTGATCAGCTAGCTCTCCTTAATTATGTTGCAAGTACAATTCTGATTATGAATGCAATCTTTTCTATAACATTGTACTTACACTGGTAGCTGAGACACCCTTCATTTTTACAATCGTAGCAAGGATTGGTGTGCATAATCGTACATGTTTAACATTTTTCAAATACATGTTTTTTAAATATATTTTTGCTGCCTACTTTTTTCATACACATTTGTATACGTTTTGTATATATCTAGAACAGTTTTTAACATGATTAACATTTGTCAAATACTTCCTCTGTCCATAAATATTTGTCAGAGAAATGGACGTATTAGCTCTAGATACATTCATTTTTGTTCATTTTTCTGATGATTAACATGTTTTGAACCTTTTTTGGACTACGTGTTAAATATTTTCTGAATACACAATGAATTAACTTTTGAAATGATACAAAACATTTTTTAAATTATGTGAACATTTTTTTATGTTGTATAAATATTTTTTATAAAATGTCACAGACATATTTTTGAAACACATGAACATAGTTTTAAATATAACGTAAATTTTGTTTGAATGCTTAGTTTTGTTTAGAATTACACAAACATTTTTTTTTGAAACACATGAACATAGTCTGGCCTGATCCGTGTGTTCATCGGAAGGTAGCCTAGCTGTGTGTGCCCCACTCCGTAGTGAAAACCGAAACCCTAGATACATTGTCCTCCACTGCCCGTCCTGCACCGTGCCGTATGTATATACTCTGCATACTGGATTTGGGTCAAGTCAAACTTTGCAAAATTTGACCAAATTTATTTTTAAAAATATCAACACCTACGATACAAAATATACGAACTATGAAACTACATTTTATAACAAATCGAACAATATTGATTTGGCATTGTCAATATTGAAACTTTTGTCTATAAGTTTCATCAAAGTAGAGATACTTTAACTTCGAAGATAACTTATATGCAGACTCAAATGGACCGGAGGCAGTATATATACAATCGTATTGCCAGGTCATTTCCACCCAAAAGAATTTTCCCGGTGTGACGGCGCTTACTATCTAGCTTCAACCTCGGGTAACGGCGCTAGGGTAGTTTCGTGTCGATCGAGGACGGCAGACGAAGGCTAGACCTCGAGCTGCACCTCGGCCTACCATCCTCGCACACCGCGTTCGATCTCGACCTCAACGTCGACCTTATGCTCTTCGCCGACCCAATCCCGGCGGAGAATCTCGCCCTCGTATTGTACGAGGGCCCGGTGGCGGTGGGTGGGGACGGCGTGCCAGTGCCGCCCGGTGTGACCGAGAGCGTTACGGCCGTGGACGTGGAGATGGGGGGCATAGTCATCCAGAAGGGCCTGGTGGGTAGGGACGATGCGGTCACCGAGGTTGGGGTTTTGGCCACGCTGGACGAACAACACGTCTAGGCCGGCGGATCGTCCCGGCTGGTGGGGATGCCGCGGTCACTGAGGCCGGGGTTTTGGCCATGCTGGACAACGAGCACGTTGAGTCCGGGAAGATCGTCCCGGTCGGCATCGCCGACTCCACCGTGCAGGCGTTGTGCCACCTCCCCTGCAGCAGGTGCTGCCAACGTGGGGATCCCATTGCTCCCCTGGGCAGATAGCAGCGCACGCCAGTCAAGGAGGAGCAGGGCCGACATGGTGCGGGTATGGGGGCGCAACGAGCTCCAGAAGAAAAACCACCTACCCAGGGACCTACCGCTGAGCTACATCGGGGAGAAGGTGCTGAGCCAGTCGGACATGAACGCGTCCACCATCGCACCTTCCTGTACGCCGCCGACAACTTACCCGGGCGTGTCCTTGTCCGTCTACGCGAGCAATGTCTGTGCTAGTGGCCAGTCTCACCGCCTGAAACTGAACAAATTCCATCGCTGCAACTCCACCGGCATCAATGGTAAGGGGTACATGCGCTTCATGGTAGACTGCCGCCTGGAGGCGGGCGATGGTGTCGAAGTGTGGGATTTTCGAAGGCCACTTGAGATCCTTCTGTGTCTTCTGATCGCCAAGAATAACGACGTCTGCCCCGCCCGAAACATGTAGAGTGTGTAGCCTTTCATCCTCTCGTTGGGATCTCATATTGCATGTCAACTGTGACTGGCAGATGGTACTCTTGTTGTTGTTACTGTTTTTTCTTGTGCAAGGTGTGTGTTATTGTTGTTGTTGTATCGTAGTGAGCTATCCTAGAGGTGGCTTGGTCTTAGGTTAAGTTGTTGTATCCTAGTGATCACCTAGCTTAGATTGTCTACACGAAACTGCCCAACCTAACCTAGCGTCGTTTCTCGAAGGAAGGGGTGATCCACGGGATGGGAGAGCGACATGACTGGCTTGCGGGGATGTTACATTGTATAACATTCTAAAAAAGTGTTACTTACATTTTTTGAATTTCGTGAACATTTTCTAAATGGCATACGCATTTTTTTGAATGGTACACACATTTTCTAAAAATTGAGCGGACACATTCGTTGGGTCAGTGTTTGCGCGATTGGATATGGAGGGATAGGATTCAGGGGGCGATCCGTGGGATAGGAGAGGAGCGACGTAACTGGCTTGCGGGGTTGTGGGTCCGGATCACTGGCGTGGCGGAAACTGCTTCATCTGTAGCGGGTATCGCCGCATGGGCCATGAGCTGTACGATGGGTGCCTAATCCCGCGTGGGCTTGCTTTTCGTTTGCATGTAGCCGCATCGCGAAAACCTAAGATACAAGATATAAAGACTTATGGCAGGCTAAATACGGCGCCTCTCAACCGTCCCTGCCTGCCGTGTCATATGTATATACGGACATTATTCTTGTTCCCCTCCCAAAACCATTTCCCCAAGTCATTTTTCACTCAAGTAGCCCACAACACTTAACTTCTCTTTGAGTAATTAACGGCGCTGGTTTAGGTAGGGCAATTTTGTGTCGAGGATGGTTGAGGGGTGTGTATCCGCAGGGACGGATACAGGGGGCCTCGACCTCGAGTTGCATTTCGGCATGCCGTCCGCGCCGATCGCACACAACTTCAACCAGAACGTCGACCTCATATTGTTCACCGACCCGATCGCAATGGAGGCCGTCACGGTCTTTTCCGGCACGATCCCGATGGAGAACTTCGCGGTCACGGAGGTGGAAAAGGGTAACGAGCATCATCTCGCCATCGTCGTGTACGAGGGCCCGGTGGGTGGGTACGACGCGGTGACTGGGGTTGGGAGCTAGTTGTTTTTGCACCAGCCGCACTGACTGAGCTGCAGAGCGATCTCGCCATCATCGTGTATGAGGGTCCGGTAGACGGACTACCAAACACGAAGCAATCTGTGCATGTTTCTCTTATATGATTTCAAACCATGGCGGCACCTAAATTGAATACTTATTGTACAACTTCAATACAAGCATTGCATTTATCACTTGTATTGTAAGTCGCTGATTCTAGATCAACATTGTAGTTACACTGGTAGGTGAGGCGCCCTTCGTTTATACAATCGTAGCAAAGAATGGCGTATCCACTACATAAGTTTTTTCATGTTTAAAATTTCACAAATACATGATCTCTTTCAATTATATGTTTTGCTGTCTAGTTTTTCTCATACTCATTTGTATATTTTTTTTCTATACATCTAAAACAAGTTCTTACACACATTTAACATTTTCTACATGATTAACATGTTCTTGAACATATTTGGCCTACGTGTTAAATATTTTTTGAATACTCATTCAATTATTTTTTGGAAATGACACAAAACATTTTTTTAACTATGCAAGCATTTTTTACATATTGTAAGTTTTCTATAATGTCACAAACATATTTTTGAAACACGTGAACATAGTTGTAAATGTAACATACATTTGTTTGAATGCTTACAAATATATTTTTGGAATTACACGAACATTTTTGTTAAATTGCTTCACATTTTAATGAAATTTGTGAACATTTCCTCCGCGCCTACCAAATGGTATCGATTGCAAGCCAATTTAGGAAACGATTTCATGTTTCATGTTATTTTGTGGGATAATTTCATGTTGTTGTTGTATCGTACTAGTAGTGGACTAGTGGTACCTGTCTCTTTCTCGGTCTGACTACCATTTCAACATTAGGAAAGAGATTCATCTCGAATTCATGTTGTTAAGTTGTATCGATCTTAGCTAACTCTCCTTAATTATTCGTTCGAGTACAACTCCATGTGAAAACATTATGTTTCAGTTATATATATGGATGCAATCTCATGTGTGACTTTGAAATTGGCTTATGCGTACGAGTTATGGGGCATTTGCAAGGTACATCTTTTTTTTGGTTGGGGGGGGGGGGGGGGGTGTAATTACGGGAGCTTTTATTCAACAAAGGAACTCATGTAACAGTCAACCAATGAACTGCTAACCAGGAGCAAACCAACCTGTGGTTGAATGGTTAGAGGGAGAGTGGTATCCTCAGCCCGTCATGTTTAAATCTTGGTGCTTGCATTATTTTCGGTGACTACGTAAATCATCAAGATTATATATATGCCGACTCAGTCTCTTGAGGTGCTCAGAGGGGTAGGATGTGTGTGTGTGTTTATAGGGTGAGTGTATGCGCCTATGTATGAGCGCTTGCGTCTATACTGTGTTAAAAAAAAACTGCTAAACAGGAAGTTACAAAAGCGCACATGCACGCTAGAAATAATTTGAGGCGCGTTTACCTTAGAAATGGCTTAACTTGGCGCACACGTATATTGGGCAGTTACAAGGCGCACACGCACCCTAGAAATAAGTTGGCACGCACTTACCCTAGAAATAACTTGGCACACACGTATGCGGAACTATTTAGGCCACTACTCTGCGCTGGCGCACCGCCGCAACTATTCGGCCGGTCTATCTATGACCGTATGATTCCTACGCGCTAGCCGTCAGATGTGCCTCCTCGCTCCTCGCTTTGTCCTTCTTCATCGTCTTCCTGAAAAGATTGCCGGCCATGGGGCTGCCCGTGCTGGTTGCACAGCCCGCAGCGCTCGTCACCCCGGGCCATGGCGCCGCCCGCGCTCATCGCCAGGCCGCCCGCCGCGGCGCTCGTCGCCCCGGCCATGGCGCCGCCTGTGCTCGTCGCCCCCGGCTGCCCGCGGCGCTCGTGCCCGCAGCCGCCCAGTGCTGCAACCCTCCACCCATCGGAGATGCCACAGCTGTCACCGAGATGCTGCGAGGGCAGAGACCATGCTGGGATGCTCCAACGCTGACGACGGCAGGCGACATGACCCAGCAGCATCATTTTGCTGCGACCAGCGAAGCATCTTGCTGGAACCAGCAAAACCAATTGCTGGAACCGGCATGTCAGTGAGCTGGAAAGGGAAGTGGGGCAGTGGAGCTACAAGCCTACAACCTCATGCGCCCGGAGCTGCAACCGCCCGCAAAAAAGCTACTACCCGCAGCCGAAAAAGCTACTATCGGCAAATTGATTTGCTACCACCGACGATGCCAGACGGTTGTAAGCGTCGAACAGAAGTTGCAACCCTGCCTGCAAAAAAGCTACTACCGGCAATGGAAAAAGCTACTACCGGTGAACGTTTTTGCTACAATGGGAGACGGTGAAAATTGTGGCCGGCGGCGGTAGACTGCTACAACCGACCACCAGGGAAGGTACAAACCGCAGACAAAAATGCTACAACCAGCAAACGGAAAAGCTACAACGCACCGCGAGCTGGGATGGTCACTGCGCAGAGCTGCGATGGTCACCATGGCATTTGGGACCATGCTTGCGGCAAGCTGCCGAAGTCACCACGCTGAGCTGGAACGGTGGATGCGATTTGTTGCATCCGTCACTTGGCGCTTTTTTGCTAGAACCATGCCTGCCCCGATTTGCTGCATCTGCAGTGACGAGCCGGCGAGCTTCGACGCCGGTGTCTCCGCTCGTCCGTGGTGGTGGGTCAGCGGGGGCTCGGTCGCGGCCGACATCCGCCGTTGCCAGCACTGGTTCAGGTGAGCTGAAAGAAATTGCGTTGCTACAAGGAAGAAGAAGGAATGGACATGGCTGCTTGGTGATGAGATAAGGTTGTGTTAAAAAAAATAGATTTGTGGGCCTGGCCTGTGTGAGCGGGCGGTTACGAAACACACGATCTAAACAATATCACGCGGACTGCGCGCGTCCGGCACAGCGTTTCCACCGGCGCGCCCGCTGGGAACGTTTCCCAACTATTTATATGATGCATATATTATCTTATTAACTACTTACCCGATATATGTTTTGAAAGATTATATTGTAACTAGTATTTTTCATGACAAACTCGTAGAAAAATTCAATTATTTTTGGAAAATATACAAAACATTTTTTAATTATGCAAGCAAATTTTACATATTGTAAGTTTTCTATAATGTCACAAACATATTTTTGAAACACGTGAACATAGTTGTAAATGTAACATACATTTTCTTTGAATTCTACGAAATATATTTTTGAAATTACACGGACTTTTTTGTTAAATTACTTCACATATTAATGAAATTCGTGAACATTTTCTAAATGTCACATGCATTTTTTTAATGATACATACATTTTCTAAAAGTTGAGCGGAGACATCAGTTGGGTGCACGTTCATTCGATTGGATATGCAGGGCTAGGATTCGAGGTAGGGGCGATCCGCGGGATGGGAGAGGAGCGACGTGACTGGCTCGCGGGGGTGTGGGGCCGGATCACTGGGTGGCGGGAGCTGCTCCATCCATAACGGGTGACACCACATAGGCCGTGGGCCGATCAAGGGGCGCCTGATCCGCGTGGGCTCACTTCATCTGCAGGTAGTTGTGGGGTGGGTGGAGCGTCACCAAAACGTAAGCTACATCCAGAAACAAGAATAGAAGCTCTCTACCCGGCTCCTCAGCGATTTGGGATTCCTGGCCGTCGGATTTGGTGGCTTGATGGATCTTGGGCCGTCGGATCGATCCCTGGAACGACCTCGTCCGTCGGATCAAAAAAAGTTACTGCTGGAATGAATAGTTACCGTCTCATTCGTGCCACCGCGCGTAATTACGCTGCCCCGCCGAGGGCATTTTCGTCATTTCGCATCCTCCGGTATAAAATGGGGCCGCTCTATGGAAAGAACCCTAGCCGTCACTCCCCGTCCCGCCCTGCCGTCTCGCTCGCCCTGCCCCGCATTCTCGCTCGCCCCGCCCCGTCATCTCGCGTGCCCCGCCCCGCCCCGCCTGTCCCGCTCGCCCTCGCCGTGGCCGATGATCGCGGCCCCGTCGTCCCGCCCCCGCTCGCCGTGGCCGATGCCCCGCCGCCTCGCCCTCTCTCTCCCCCCCCCCCTCCCCGCCCGTCCCGCTCGCCGTGGCCGGTGACCGCACCACCAGGGACCGCCGTGCGCAGACCTTGGCGCAGACCCGTGCCCCCGTGCGGTGGCGGCGGCAGATCCTTCCTCAGTGCCACACCGCGCCGCGATGCCGCTCGCTTGGAGGCCCGTGTTCAGGCAGCCGTCGCGGCGTCGTCGGCGCCGGATGCGGTGGCAGGCTCTCAGGGGACCGCTTAGCAGGGGGGCCATCGCGGGTTCCGGCCGTCCTCCTCACCATTATCACCCAGCGATCCTCCCCGCCCTAGCGCGGCCTCTGACCTCGACGGTGGCTGCTAAAACCGCAGGTCTCTCTCTCTCACTCTTTCTCTCTCTCTCTCTCTCTCTCTCTCTCTCTCTCTCCACTGCTGATCCCCTTTTTTGCAGCTCAGTATGCTAGGGAACGGATTCACAGTCACAATGGACAACTGGGTGTGACATCCAGCCTCAGGTTGGTATTCTACCACTCTGAGATGTAATCTTGTGTGCTGCAGTCTAACTTGAGGAGAGGGATTAGCAATTTTTGTTTTCTTCTTGTGGAGGAGATTCTCTGATTTAGCTAGGTTCCAAAGAAGAGATTTTTCTTTGTCTTTCTTGATTTGTTTCTACCTTGCTGCCAACGAAGGCCTTGGATCTAGCTAATTATTTACAGAGCATATGTTTGTTGCCTTGCTTGGCTTGTTGGCCGTATTCTGCTCTATGTCCGTGTATGCGTAGAGGTGCTAGCTAAGATACATCTGTATGCATATATGTGTGTGTTTTCTTTGCTTCGGCTGAAGATGTACTGATTTTGCCCCAAAAGAAGCCATAAATATTGCAATTTGCTTGATTCCCACTTGTGTTATTGTTAAGCATGATTTCTTTTTTTCCAGGAGCTTATGTGATGTGTACCTGTGTTGATGCCTTTACAAAAGATCCATTATGCCTCCCTCTCGGTAAGCACGACAAGCTTTTACTTGTACCCTGAGACATGGTGTGGATTCTGTCAATATTAGGTTCTCAGCTACATGGAAGTGATAGTACATTTTAGTTCTCCATGCTTATTATCATTCTTGACAATTTTATATTTGCAGTGTTAGAAATTTTCAGTTCTCCATCCATGGTAACTATCAATATATAACTCCAGTTCATGTTCTTCTAATTATACATGAGGGTATGAAAAATCCACACTCTTATACATTACTACTACTTTACTTCATATATGTGTCTTGAAAATATGTGAAGGACGTGAGGTGTCGCTGATGAGACCTTTGTGTTGGCCGGTGATCATGGGCAATGTTATATAGTTAGACTGATATGTTATATGGTCCAGCTAGGTTCGAAGGAAGGGGATCTTTGGATCAGTCCCATATTCACGTTAGTTTTATAACAAATCGGTGAAAATTACTTCTGTGTGTTGTTGCTTCAAGTTGAAGTTTGGTCACTTGTTTTCAGGTCTACCCTGCCGTCATTTCTATAATAATAAACAAATTCTTTATTTATAGTCAACTGCCATTTTCCTTTTGGCTATGTGTTGGTCGCCCCTCATCCGCGGCTGCTCGCGGGCGCTCCCGCAATGCCGCGGGTAAAACTGGTGGTGGCCATGGCATTGCCAGTGGCTCTGCCTCTTGCGGTGACTTTGTAGAATACAAGTCAAGTTTAAAGCTTTCGACCGCGACGGCTGAAAAACCAAAGTAAATGCATCATATATATTCTAATAAATGCATGTGAATCATAGAAAATATGGTAAGCACCTATCCTGCAATTTAGGACTGGCGTGATGTTGCTCTTTGTTGATAGAAATCATACTTGCATAGCTGTTTGATTGATTTGATTATAATCAAACTGCACCGTCATAATTTTAATACGATTATTCAAATGAAAAATGATCAAAGAAATACATGTACCAAAGTCGCATTTGTTGAGATCATGTGTAGGCATAAAATTCTTGGTCATTATGTTTTTACATTTCTGGGTTGTGTGCATTTTTCAGAAATAAGAATAGAAGCTCCTCAACCCGCTCCTCGGCGATTTGGGATTCCTGGCCGTCGGATCTGGTTGCTTGATGGATCTTGGACCGTCGGATCGACCCCTGGAACGACCTCGCTCGTTGGATCAAAAAAGTTACTGTTGGAATGAATAGTTACCGTCTCATTCGTGCCACCGCGCGTGATTACGCTGCCCCGCCGAGGGCATCTTCGTCATTTCGCATCCTTCGGTATAAAACGGGGCCGCTCTATGGAGAGAACCCGAGCCGTCACTCCCCGTCCCGCCCCGCCGTCTCGCTCGCCCCGCCCCGCCCCGCCGTTTCGCCCGCCCCGCCCCGCCTGTCCCGCTCGCCCTCGCCTTGGCTGATGACCGCGGCCCCGTCGTCCCGCCCCGCTCGCCGTGGCCGGTGACCGCGCCACCAGGGAGCGCGGCCACTCGATGAGGAGGCCTGGACCTTGGCGCAGACCTGCACCCCCGTGCGGCGGCGGGGGCAGATCCTTCCTCACTGCCACGCCGCGCCGCGATGCCGCTGGCTTGGAGGCCCGTGTTCAGGCAGCCGCCGCAGCGTCGTCGGCGCCGGGTGCGGTGGCAGGCTCTCAGGGGACCGCTTGGCAGGGGGACATCCAGCCTCAGGTTGGTGTTCTACCCCTCTGAGATGTAATCTTGTGTGCTGCAGTCTAACGTGAGGAGATGGATTAGCAAATTTTGTTTTATTCTTGTGGAGGAGATTCTCAGATTTAGCTAGGTTTCTTCTTGTGTAATTCCAGTGCCCCGCCGAGGGGCTGTAGCCGGCCGGTCGGAAGCCATTCTTTTTAGGGCGATGATGATTAATCGTGGCTGAAATAAGTGTGCCTTTGAGAAATCGAGGCACCTGTGGGTATCAAGTTGGATCCTCCCTCGTGTCTCTAGAATCCTTTTTGATCTTGTGATACCTGTTGTTCTGCCCTTGGATGGTCATTCTTGTTGAGTGTTAACCAGGACAGCTCAACTGTATAAACAGATTGATCTGGTGATAAGAGATAACGGGGTAGGTAATATGATTGAGGAAAGGCGAATCTGAGCCCACTATGCATTGGACCTTTTTATTTGATTTAAAGGTGTTGCTTATTTATACTCCGGTGTTTATAGTCGTCTTATGTATAGATCTCTTCTTTCTTATATCTTTTTTGCATATAAGTTGTTCTTGATCTTTTATTGTTTGTTGTTGGTCCTTAATTTAATCTGGTTAAGAGTAAGTTGGTCCTTGATTTAATCTGGTTGAGAGTAAGAGTAAGTTCCATATAAGTTGGTCTTGATCTTTTATTGTTATACTTGATCTAATCTTTTATTGTTTGTTTTTGGTTCTTGATCTTTTATTGTTTGTTGTTGGTCCCTTTTATTATCCTTGTGTGACACGGCTCTATAACCCGCTGAAAAGGTCTAGACTGGTTCATTTGCTTGCCTAATTAGAAATAACTCTCCATTTTGATTTTATCGATTTTTTTGGACAATATGGCCCTTACTGTTGTTGCATGGCAGGGTTGTCTTAACAAAAAAGTTCTATCTATAGTTCATTCTGTGTTGTTGGAATAACATGATAATGTCAAGAAGAAGGATGTCAAAGTAGCGCAACCAACAATTTGTTTTCAAAGACTTCTAATTTTATCCTGAAACTATTATGGTTGAGAAAATATGATTCACAATATCTAAAAACCTTTTATGCTATGGTTACTCTAATCAGTAATAAGAAAATACTTACTAAGTTCTATATATATGCATGTTGTGTAAATATATTGCTTAGGCTACTTGTGTGTTGGAGAATTATTAGATCATTTTCTGCATTAATACTGGCATCCACTCTTTCTTCTTTGTATATTCAAATTGTAGATAAAATGCATAAGTGGCATGCGCTTTGGTCCTTGTTTTCTCTTTATGTCGTACCATCTGTGATGATATCTTCTAGCTCTGTAATTTTCACACAGAGGGAGGGAGAAAGTACATTTAGTTGTTTCAATTTTAAACTACACTTGAGCCCATGTTCCTAATAGCCTCAAATTGATATATGTTTTGCCTTACATGAATTGAACTATGCCACTCTAAAATCAGAAAGCAGATAGCTGTAGGTTTAGTTTTTATTTAAAAGTAGTAGCTACCGTATACGTCAGACTGTTGTAGATAGTAAATTGTAACATCTGCAAACCCCTGATGTAAACTAGCCAGTGTTTGTTTGTTAGTTTGGCAAAAATGTGTCGTTGTGGTCATGAGCCTCCAGTGAACTCCGAAGGACCTCCATTAGGAGGATGCCATCGCCAGACTGGCATCGAGCTGTGGTGAGCCCCCTCATCCTTTTCACGTCCTTCCATGGGCCTCTCCTTCATGGTGCTGATATGGTGTGCCGCTGCCGGTGAGAGCAGGTGACAAGATGTGGTAGGATCCACCGGCCTCCCCTCCGGCGAACAGCCCTTCTCCCTTGCCCTCAGCCTCGACACTGCCGCTGACACCTCCGGCAGCAGGGAGGCATCAGCACCGATGCCGACAAGGAAGTGGTGAGCGTCCTCTCCACTTTTTCCCTTTTTTGCTCGTTGTGTGTCGGGCTGTGGCTCATGTATGTTTATTCTCCTGTATTCCACAGCCTTTGGTTAGGGTTTAGTGCAAGGCTCCTTGCTACTGTAGCTGATGGGGAACACTACTATGGGCTGCTGCATGGTGGCGGGGTTTGGGCATGCCGCTGGTGCTCCTTCAGATTGGTGTGGATGCCTGTGCTCGGAATCTGCTGTATCTATGGGTTACCAGGTTCTTCCCTTTCTCTCTGGTGGCCGGGGAAGGTATATTTTTCTTAATTGACCTAGGCGTTGTCAACTGCTTCAGGTTCATATGCCCCATTGTATAGACTGCATTTTGGATGATTAATCTAGAGCAGATATAACATGTAGATGTTGTTTAACATAAATCAAAGATTGAGATGGCAAATATTAAAAATATGAGAAGCTATAAAACTGGCGTGTTGACTGTGGTTTGTTTTGCAGGCCCCCTTGCTGATTTTATAGTGAGCTAGCATTCTGGATCTTTGGGTAAGATAACTTGTCCAGTGCTTTTTGGCATACCTATGTACAAACCTTTCTTTTTGTTCTCATGTTGCTTAATTTCTCATTCATGGATGGGGGAGGATCCTCACCGGAGCCTCTCAAGGAGTGGATCGGCACCCAAAGGTGTTGACTTTGATGTGGCCACTGTGCCGACCAGAAGTTTCCTTTGGATCCACACCGCCTATTTTTTGGACTGGAGATATGTTGTCAGCATTTCAAGCAGGTAACGCTCATCTATTTATATTTCAGATCATGGTCTCCTTATTGACATGATGGGTGTCGAAAAGAAAATTCTTAGAGCCTGTTCGGTTCCTCTCCTCTCCCTTGACTGTGCGGCGGCGGCGGCGTCCAAGAGGCGCATGGCGACAGGGAGCCTGAGTTCCTCAGCGAGCCTGTCCCCGCTGACGAGGCCCACGCAAAGTGGCTGCAGTACTGCCAGTGTTGCTCGCCCTAGAGGTACGCCCCGGACCCGTCACCCATCCGCCCCGCCCTTCTCCTTCCTGCTTGCCGAGCAGAGACGCTCGCGTCGCTGCTGTACTTACAGTTTCAATTGCTTAGGGCGTACGTGCAGTAGTTATTGATTTTGCTGCTCCACTCAGAATGATGAAACCGCACAATCATTCACAACTCTGAAACTTTAGCCTAATTTTCTAATTTTTCCAATGATAGGATAACATTAACAATTTGTTTGCTACAAGTAGTCTTGCCAGATATTGTCTGGACCAAACTCTGAATTTGGTTTGCTGGTTTGCAGGCGAATAACAGATGGGCTGGGAAGACCGTTGTAGATCTCTTCACGGATGAATTCAGGGGGGCGGCCCTCCATCGCAGAGGAGATCCGGCCGGCATGCTGGGTCTCACACAGGTGATTGTGAAGGGAGAATCATATAGCCAACATCCTCCTCCAAGCCTACATCTACTACCTCGCCAAGCAACACTAGCCTACAGCAACAAGGTGAGCCTCCTGCTCTGTAGTTTCTTTTTGAGTTAAATACACTTATGATACATGAACTTGCACGGTAGGTACAAATTCATACAACAACTTGAAAAATGACGCAAATTGATCACAAAACTTGAGTTTTAGGTTCTTTTAGGTACATTTCGGTCTATTACCCTTAACGCCCAGTTATTCTGCATAACGTGGCACATCAAACATGGCAGTGGACCCACGCTCTGTCTCACTTAATTGTGTAGGTCCCACCTGTCAGCTAGGGGAGAAATTAATTATTTTTTAAAAATGCCGTGAACAGGATTTGAACCCGTTCAACCTGACCTTTCAAAATCCCCAATTAACATGCTTACATTCATTATTTGAGGTGGTGGTAGACAACGGCTGCCTGGCAGATAGTTCAAGTCAGGCCAAGTCCTCTTTTTTTTGGTTGGATCTTACCGTCGGCTCTAAATTTGAGTTAGCTAGCCCATGTCGAGGAGATCATTAGAGGTGTCAGATCATGTGGAAACTTTAAATCTTTTATCTATGCTGAAAAATGAAAATAGGTCATGCATTGTTTCTGGAAAGGTTCTTGCCTGTCTAAATCCTGCTAGGTGTGGGGCTTTTTCCGCAAGCACGGTTACTGCTCTTATACTTCTCCGAAGTGGCATAGCATGGATCTACTGTCAGGAAAGTGTATGCAGTAAATTATGTGAGGTTTTGTTTGATTTGGTCCAGTTTCTTCCTTGGATTAGGGTTTGGGTGCAATAAACTATGTGGCCTTTGATTTAATTTGGTGCATTGCAGTTAGAACACTTAATTTGTGTTTGTTTGGTCTGCTTGTTTTTTATTGCCATCTTCAAGTTTGTTTCTTGTGTTAGGTCCATGGTTTGGTCATCATGGGTCCTTTGGTAGCATAGTCTTAGAGAGAATGGGATCTACATGTGCCTATTAGTGGTTCTTGCTGGTTACTGCTGCAGCATCAGTTGGTTTTCTATGTTCTTTGTTTTGGTTCTTGTTTTTTTTACTTTCTGCTTGATTGTTTGTTTCAGTTTGGAGGTGAGACGTTGAGGCCCTTTGTGTTGTTGGAGGCTGCTGGGTACTGTTGGAGCCGTTTGGTTCATTCATATGGTAAGCACGCCTTCTTGCTGTACTTTGTGATAAACTGTTCTGACTATGCATGAATGCTTGTTCCTTTATTTGTTCACTCTATTTGTGTGATGGAGTATTAGGTGGCCTGCTGTTTTCATGTATATGAGATGCACGTAAACTGAAGATTTTCTTCTTTACTTTGGAACTAAAGAGATTATTTACCTAGACGAAAGAGAAATTTCTTTGTACATATTGTTTGTTTACATGTATATGAGATACACGTATATGGCTAATACCTGAAACATATGAACTGAAGATTATATAAGGATGGCCCTTGTATGTTTATGAAAGAAAAATTTGATGTAGGGCTCAGGCTTTCTTGGGTTTATTAAGTGGAAGATCTAGGTTAGCCAGCCAGTTCATTTTGGGGTTTGCACATGAATCCTAAATCTTCCTTCTCCTCGCTGCCTTCTCTCTCACACACACATCTCTCTCTCTCTCTCCCTGTGTGGATAACAGCTGTGTAGTTTAGGTCATCTATGATTTTCAATCTGCAGTATTTAGTCATGTAGGTCCTACTTATTTCGGATTATCCTGACTATATTCTTGAATAGAAAATCTGTGGTGTCTTAGACATGTAAATCTAGCTCTTTTAGGCTTATCCTAACCATAGATTTATCCTAATCATATGTTTAGATAAAATAGTTCAGGTTCATATCTATGCTCAGTTTGAAATTAAATTGGGGTGTGCTTTTTGAATCTGCAATAGTTTCAGCCTTGAGGCTTTACTTGTGCTTTTGAATCAGTAGTATTTTCAGCCTGTTTTGGTTGTATGCTTGAACATAATAAATCAAGTTTGTATTTATGTGTGGTAACAAATAAATAAGAGAAGCATTCCTGTAGGCTTTACTTGTGCTTCAGAATCTGTAGTATTTTCAGCTTCTTTTGCTTGAATAGAAATTACTCCAGTTTGTATGTGGTGACAAATAAATAATAGAAGCATTTGTTATGTTTGAAGCAAAAATAGACTGTAAAGGAAATAAAATGGATGTGTCTTCTGCTTTATCTGCCAGCTTCAATTTTGTTTTGTAGCAATGCCTATGTGGAAGTTTTGCTTTAAGTTTCCTCCTGTTCTATTACTAAAGCTAAATCAAATATGATATGTTAAAATCAGATATAATTTCATCAAGAACGCTGTAAAGAATTTTGACGCTTCATAATATTCAAGATCACACTTATTTGAGAATCATTGTTTCCACTAGATTTATGAATGTAGCGCTTCTCTCTTCCTATTGGTGTGAGGCAGATAGATCCGCCTGCTACTAGATAAGCTCGGCTGCTCTCCCTTCCAACTCACTCCGATGGCAGCGCGTCCTCCCTTCTCTTCGGCAAGGTCAGCTTTTTTCTTACTCTTTTTCTTACTTTGTAATGTAGATCTTGCGGATATGATCCATGTCTACCTATTTGATCCAGCATTGTTGGCCCCTCGGTGGTTCTCAGTATGTGATGCGGATATGAAAATTTAGAAGGTGAGTTCTATTGGAAATATGTCGATCCTTACTACTATTATCTTATCTTTTGCATGAACATTTGATGCTCAAGTTAAAAAAATCATAGAAATCTTGGTGTTTTCTGCTCTTATTGTTCCTAATTTTATAGGAGACCTGGATGACTACCTAGGATTTAGACGTGTTAGCCCAGACCCCGAGATATATCATGTGCTCAATGTTACATTTATATTCACATTTAGTGGAAATGAGCATGCAGTAATTAACTGGACTATAGTAGATGGACTGAGAACATAACATAAAAAGTCGGGGACAGAAGGTCCCGAAGGAGATATTTTCGTACTTGTGGCTTGGCAGCTCAAATTGAGCATCATTGTTGCTGTAGTTTAGTGGTGAGAATTCCACGTTGTGGCCATGGAGACCTGGGCTTGAATCCCAGCAGCCACACGGTTTTTTTCTCTCACATTCTTTCTTTTTGACAGTACATTTCTTGCAATCTAGCTGTACTGATTGCATGTTATTACTCCTGCAAGGTGATTAGATTATTCTTTTCATGCAAAAAATCACCTCGCGCATTATTAATCTGAAATGGATTTTTTTACCTGTTTTGAGCAACTTTCTATGATGAGAAGAAGTTATAACAAGTGAGTTTTTCAAAAAAATAAAAATAACAGGAGTGAAATGAAGGACATTTTCCTATCAAGTACTCTGGAACCGTGGCAAGCTTATTAGAGATTTGGATCCTTTAAGATCATTGAAAATCTTCAGGCTAAAGAGGTATATTGCCAAGGAGCAATCATATATGGCCAGGCCATGCTAAGGCCGAGGACGGTGGCCGCCACCACACGGTGTCTGTCTTCTTATTCCACTGTTTTGTCAAATTGAATTTGGAACTGAATGTGTGAACTCAGTGTTCTGGCAGATCGGAAACAAGTTTTTTGTGCAATGCAATTTTATATGATACAGACCTCATATCAAAAACTGAGAGATGGCAGGTTAAAGTGCTAATTTCCTAGCATTTATTTCTGGATCTGCGATGACCATGTTCTAATCATCTCCTTCAGCCATGAGGACAGGGTTAGGTTAGACAAATTGGTTGCTAGATTAGGAAGAGTTCTGATCATCTAGCTGTAAAACATTCTATTCTTTACATAAATTTGACTTTTTATTTCAAATGCCATACATCTTTAGTGGGAGAAGTACAAAAGGGTTACAGTTGAGGCGAGGCTGGGAACACAGGATGCATGGATGGTGATGTAGAGGCTTCTCACTATGACCATCGTGTTTTATTTTTTCCTTGCCACAGTTCTATGTATGTGTTGGGCAGCTGATTCAACAGGATAAATTTTAACCACGTCGATTCTTCCATGTTTTGTGACCATAGCCTTTTTGATTGGGTGACAAAAACATTCTTATCATTAAAGTAAGTTTGTTTCTGAAAGTTTAAGTTGTATAGGTGAGCTTGATAATCTGCCATAAAATATTTTTTTGTGAGAAGATGGTTGGGATCTTGGTAGAAGAATGCCATGCTGAAATCTGAAGAATGCACATATATAATTTGCCCTAAAATAACAGGAACTATTCAAGATTTGAGATGTTTTTATGATGGTTCAGAAAATATGGTTATACTTTTATTTTGTTGGCTATGAGATTAACAAAGGGGACCTTATGTTGGCTGATCAAAGTTACTCTTAACTTACATTGCTTTGTAAGTTTGCTTCAGAACTTTGATTAGCTTGGACTTTCAGTTAACAACTTCCTTTTTGCCTTTGTAGGCTGAAGCTCAAGGCGTCAATCAAAACAGAGTAAGAGGATAAGCTGGGAATGGTGCAGTGATATGAAATTTAAAAGAAGTTGAATATAAAGTTGAAGAGCTGGAGCCAAGCATGGTGACATGCAGTCATGCTCTGGTTTATTTACAGGTATTGAGATAGTGGTTAAGTTTGTTTTTGTTTCTTTAGGTTTTAGCATTTTTGGTCTAAATGACCATCGCGTCACGGAATTCTCTTCCTTTAGTGTGACAGCAAGAGAAGAAAGTGTGTAAAGAATATAGTGTGGTCCATTTCTGCTTATGTCACAGTCAGTGTAACTTGATGCTAAACCTGGATTCCACTAACTTATTGCATTACCTGCTTGACCAAAATGTTGGAACCGGCACCCTCGTAAGTAATGTATGGTCCTGTGTTTTGTCTCTGGTCGTATGAAAGCACCGAGTTTGATTCTTCCATTATGTTTTGCTTCTAACACAATTGGTTGCCAGCACATGCTATACCTGGGTTCCTACCAACAAATTGTTATATGCTTTGTCAAAACGTTGTGACCGGCACCCTTGCGCCAAGGCGCGAACCCGATCTAGTTGTATATGGACATAGGGCAGGGCTACCCAGGGTGCCTCTCAACCATCCGTGTGTATATATATATATATATATATATATATATATATATATATATATATATATATATATATACTAGATCATTGATGGTGCGCGTTGCTGCGCCCGTCCTTTTTTTTCATTTTTCCAATAGGGTGACCATTATTGGTGGCATGGAATATAGTAACCAAGTTGCTTGCAATTTAAGGACAACATAGCTATAATCTTCATGTCAAAAGGCATAATAGTGCTTTGCAACTATCAATGTCAGTTGGGGTACTAACTTTGTTGATATATTCATAAAAGGTAGCCCATAGTCCACATATTCACTATTTCAACGCGTGTGAAAGAGAAATGAAACAAAATAACTGATGACACAAAGTACTAATGGAACCTCCTCGACTACAGCACTTGTTGAACTGATCATCAACACATTCAGCTTTGCCTAGCCACGTAAAAGCAAGAATTTAAAGTGCATAAGCACTTCTAAGAAAATATAGCATAAGTACCTTTCTTTACATCTTTAAGTTCTAACAACTCCACTTTTGCCATTCACTGAATATGGGGTGGCTAGTACCATAATCCATCATAAGCCTCCACCATATAGGTATTTAAGATTTGTGTTTACATTCAACCAAATGGCAGGGCTGAGGCGCTGAGCTCAGCCCAAGTGTGATGTGATTAGTTGTGTTGGTACAGAAGCATGAATTGGTTGAACAGTGAAATGGAAAAGTACCTGATCTGATGTTTTCAAGCTCTCAGTAAATGGATATGGGCAACTGGGAGGAAAACAAAACAAAAAAGTCGCAAAGATGCCAACACAACCCATAGGAAAAAGTCCACACCTGTAAACTTAAAATTCTTTAGCAGGATAGTGCAAAAGTGGCAGGAAACCGAAGTTCCATCAAGCAGAATTCGAGTGAACCTGTTAGGTCTTATACAAAACAGCTACATATTGGCCTTAAGACACTGCTACTTCAAAAGTACAATCGGCCTCTGCTTCTGAACATCAATAGGAAAACACTAAACAGACTGACACTTTGTGTAAACAAAAGGAAGGATATATATGGCCCACCTTCAAGAGGCGTAACTACAAAGAGCATGGAATTCTTGAGTGAAACTGAAAGTAGCGGAGCATCAACATAACACAGGAAGATGGAATGGATAGAGTGAGCGAAGAGTTCAAGAGGAGGAAGCAATATATACACGTACCGCTCGGCGAGGAAAGGAATGGCACATGAATCAGCATGAGTGCGTGCTGAGAAACTGAGGTATAATTGCGAGCAGTTTCTAGTCTAGAAGATGAGGCGCCGGCCATAATCGCCTGCGGCGCTGGATCTCCTCGCGCGCTTCGTCTCTCCGTGTCGCCCCCTTTCCACTTCATAGGCGGATCGGTCGCCTCGGCTGGATCGGCCGGTGCACGATTCACCCGCATCCCGCACTTTGCTGCATCCTGTCGCTCGCATCGGCTCCCCTCACACGCTTCGATCGGCTCCCCTCGCACGCCTCGGCTGGAGCACGTGGCGCTGGATGACCCCCTCGCACGCCAACTCTCGCTGTTCGGCTTTCATCACGCGCGTCGGCTGGCTCGGTGACAACTGGCATGGATTCCCTCGGAGTACTGCTCGTCTCCTCTCTCCGCGTCCCCGTATCCCCCTCTGCAGTCTGGGTCGAGCAGGTTTTCTACGGACACTAACAGCGACAGACCAACATTGGATCTGGCTCGGCTAAATGGGCTGTCACGGGAGGCCCAATTTACCACAGGATTCCAAAAAAGCTACGGGAGTAGCTGCCCATACAATGTGTGGCCCATTTAACGCAAAATACAACATCAAACGAAGATCTAAGGATCACGAATGTCCCCATGACGAAATCAAACGGCCAGGAATGTCTAGTTCGTGAGAGGGCATGGATTAGGTGCAGTTTTACTGTTCTTAATATATATATATGGACAAATGTTTCCTACAAGCAGTGGTAGTTATCATCACTTGCGTTTTCTATGTTGTATGTACTGTCTGTCGAAACCGACAGTATGTACGTGTAGTATGTAGTATATAACAATGATTAGGTAGTATATATAATAATTTTTAGGTAGTATGTATCTTTTTTGAGTATGCTCTTTTTTAACATACAAATATATGTGTATTTCACAAATATAACAAAAACTATAGACTCATATGCAATTTTTTCAAGTAACTTGTTTTGGAATATCTTAGATATAATATATGAACATATTTAAAATAATAAAATAGTATATATAGTACCAAATGGTAGTATATGAGACATGTGGGGTAACTATCACCGGGTGGTAGGATGGATTTTCCATATATATATATATATATATATATATATATATATATATATATATATATATATATATATATATATATATATGCGCTATTGTAAGCGTGCGCGTATTCTTTCTTACCCTGCGCTCCGGCCGCTTTTAATTAGGCGCGCGGGTCACGTGGAGAAGGCCACTCTCCACCGCAAAAATATTTGAGGGTAATGTCATGTACAAAAGAAAGTAACACATTTAATTCTATTACCATGTGGTTGTCCGTTACGTCCTAATTCTGGGGTCACTATTCATTGCCAGTAATATATGTAGTATAGATGGTAATGGGCCTTGGTTTTTTACCAGTCAGTGAGACATCGATGGTTTCATCTCTAAACATAGTAGTAAAACATTGCCGAGACATGTAGTAACATATTACTAAATGCTCTGTAGATAGGTTGTACTTTCGTTACTAGCAACCATCTGTGGACAGTCAATGCAAGTAATGTTGTTACTATTCCGTGCAGACTCAGTACAAGTTGGTTGGGCTACCATGAGGTAGGTAGTAATGACATTACTACATATTTTTACCTTTGTTACTATCGATTTAAGGAGGTATGCAGTAATTGCGTTACTAGATTTTTTTCTCTGTTACCAACGATTTTTTTCTCTGTTACCAACGATTTACTGTTAGATTAGATAGTAATGACATTACTATATTTTCGCCCTTCGTTACTATCGATCTACCACATGGATGTAGTAATGGAATTACCATGTTACGATCAGTTTACCGCATCGACCAGGATGGTTGGCTTAGACTAATTAGAGGAAGGGTCGGTTAGTGGTGCGCTTCACAGTGGTCGGAGCGTACGTTTACTTACAATGCGCTCAGGCTTAGTTTAGCGTGTCTATATATATATAGATGGTGAGACCGCTCTGCCTTTATCACTTTGTTGTAAGTTGCTAACACTGGATCGAAATTGTACTTACAATGGTAGGTGGAGCGCCCTTTGTTTTTATAATGGGAGAAGTTTGTGGCCGGCTGGCCGACGGAACACTCAGCCGGTCACATAAGCTTCTTTCGATTTTGTAACAAATCGTGTGGCCCTTGTTCGCCCTTATCTGCTGACCTCCACCACTTCCTTATCCATTCATCTCAACAGCTCCTTTGCCTTAGAGCATCTCCAGCCGTTCAGTCTCCAGGACGCCAAAAAGAGCTGTTTGGGGCCGAACCGGCATTTCTTGGCGTGTGGGGGCGATTGCAGTCCTAGTCGTCGCCCCGGGTCACCGTCAAAATCGCGCAAACTCGGCGATTTTTTATAGAAATTTGTACAAACTCGGCGACCTGGCACAAACTCGGCGATATTTCATAAAAAATACACAAAACATGCAAACTACGCCTAGAACTAATGCTACGCCGCGGCCGCCACCTGACTTCTACATGCCGAGGAGCTTGTAGAAACGGGTATAGTCGCTGCTGCCTCCGCCGTCGTCGTCGTCGACGCGCGCCCCGCCACCGTGAAAGTGCAACTATCCCTGGGTGGTTTTGGATCATTCACAATATATAGCTCATTGAACTAATGCCTTTTCAAGATAAATATTTCAAAAAGTTCAATAATTGGCAATGGCATGGATTAGAAATGTGGATCCTCAAAATGCTAAGGACAAAGGATTGGCTCAAGCTCTAAAGCTGAAGACTCTAAATTTTAGTTTTAGTGATTCAAGATCACATTGAGTCCACAGGAAAGCCAATACTATTAAAAGGGGATGAGGTGTTGCTTAATGGCTTGCTTGCTCTCATGATGCTTAGTGATATACTCCAAATACCCTCAACCACTTTCTCATATCCATATATGTCCCAAACCAAAAGTCAAACTAGGCCACACCGATTTGATCTATCCGGCACCACTGAGTTTGTTTGACATAGCCACTGCCAGAAACCCTAGTCACTTCGGTCTCACCAATAAGTATCTCGGTTTCACCGAGATGGAATTGCAAACTCCCTATTTCCCTTCGTAACGTTTCGGTATAACCATGAGCGATCGGTCCCACCGAGTTCGCGATGCAAACTCCCTGTTTCCTTTTTGTAACGTTTCAGTCTCACCGAGATGAGCGAATCGGCCCCACCGAGTTTGCCTGACCAACTCTCTGGTTAGCTTATTACCAAAGTCGGTCCCACCGAGTTTGTGCAATCGGTCAAACCGAGACTATGTTATGCCCTAACCCTAATGATATCGGTCCCACTGGGTTGACATGTCGGTCCCACCGAAATGCCTAATGGTCACATTATGAACTGAATCAGTCCGACCGAGTTTTCTGATTTGGTCCCACCAAGTTTGGTAAATTTTGTGTAACGGTTAGATTTTGTGTGGAGGCTATATATACCCCTCCACCCTTTCTTCATTCGTGGAGAAAGCCATCAGAACGTGCCTACACTTCCAGCATTCATTTTCTGAGAAAGAACCACCTACTCATGTGTTGAGGCCAAGATATTCCAATCCTACCATATGAATCTTGATTTCTAGCCTTCCCCAAGTTGCTTTCCACTCAAATCATCTTTCCACCAAATCCAATCCTATGAGATAGAGTTGAGTGTTGCGGAGACTATCATTTGAAGCACAAGAGCAAGGAGTTCATCATCAACACACCATCTATTATCTTTTGGAGAGTGGTGTCTCCTAGATTGGTTAGGTGTCACTTGGGAGCCTCCGACAAGATTGTGGAGTTGAACCAAGGAGTTTGTAAGGGCAAGGAGATTGCCTACTTCATGAAGATATACCCTAGTGAGGCAAGTCCTTTGTGGGCGATGGCCATGGTGGGATAGACAAGGTTGCTTCTTCGTGGACCCTTCATGGGTGGAGCCCTCTGTGGACTCGCATAGCCGTTACCCTTCGTGGGTTGAAGTCTCCATCAACGTGGATGTACGATAGCAACATCTATCGGAACCACGCCAAAAATCTTCGTGTCAACATTGCGTTTGCTCTCTCCAAACTCCTCCCATTTACTTTCTTGCAAGTTGCATGCTTTACTTTCCGCTGCTCATATACTCTTTGCATACTTGCTTGAATTGTATTGTGATTGCTTGACTTGTGCTAAGTTGCTAAAATCTGCCAAGAACTAAAATTGGGAAAAGACTAGATTTTGATTTGGTCAAGTAGTCTAATCACCCCCCCTCTAGACATACTTTCGATCCTACAATTGGTATCAAAGCTACGGTCTCCATTTTCCTTGATTTCCATAGCTTTTGGTGATCATAGCCTTGGTTTCACAACCTAGGAGAGTATGGCGTCTAGCTAGGGAAATTACCACCGTAGAGGTCCTTACTTTGATGGTACTAATTTTGCTAGTTGGAAGCATAAGATGAAAATGCATATTCTTGGACATAACCCCGTCATTTGGGCTATTGTGTGTATTGGCTTGCAAGGTGAATTCTTCGATGGGAGAGAACCGAACCGTGAAGCTACTGCGGAAGAGTTGAAGATGCTGCAATACAACGCTCAAGCTTGTGATATCCTCTTCAATGGATTGTGCCCCGAAGAATTCAACAGAATTAGCCATCTTGAGAATGCAAAGGAAATTTGTGATACTTTGATTGATATGCACGAAGGTACCGACTCCATCAAGGAATCCAAATTGGATGTGCTTCAAAGTCAACTTGACAAGTTCAAAATGAAGGATGGTGAAGGTGTCGCTGAAATGTACTCTAGGCTTGCTCTCATCACAAATGAGATTGCCGGCTTAGGAAGTGAAGAGATGACCGATAGATTCTTCATCAAGAAGACCCTAAGAGCCTTGGATGAAAAATATTATACTGTGTGCACATTGATCGAAATGATGCCAAATCACAAAGATCTCAAGCCAACGGAAGTCATTGAAAGAATTGTTCCTCATGAGATGTCACTCAAGGATAAAGAAGAGCTTCAAAACAAGACAAGTGGTGCTTACAAAGCCTCATATGATGCTCCTACATCATCAAGTGAGAAACAAACCTTCAACGAAGAATTGAGCCTAATGGTGAAGAACTTCAACAAGTTCTACAAGAATAGAAGCAAGGAAAGAAGTTCCAAGTCAAGGTCCTACAATGACAAAAGATCTTCGAGTCGTGAACGTAATTGCTACAATTGTGGAAGACCCGGACACTACTTCAATGAGTGTACGGCTCCCTACAAAAGAAGAGAAGATTCACCTAAAAGAAGAAGTAGAAGCGAAGAATCACCACCAAAAGAGAGGAGTAGAGATGATCGTTATGAACAAAGAACCTCCCGGAGAAGAAAGGATTCAGAAAGGAAGGACAAATCATCAAAGAGCTA
This sequence comes from Triticum aestivum, assembly GCF_018294505.1. Taxonomy (NCBI): domain Eukaryota; kingdom Viridiplantae; phylum Streptophyta; class Magnoliopsida; order Poales; family Poaceae; genus Triticum; species Triticum aestivum. Next base: position 610,780,943 of record NC_057807.1, on the reverse strand, counting down.
CACAAAACAAAGACATCAAGCTCATGTTGGTGAATGGGTATCCGGCTTTGACTCCGACCATCACTCCGAGAGAAGTTATCACTTCGATTCCGAATATACTCAAGATGAAGGTGTTGCCGGTCTAGCACTTGTGTCAACCAACTCCTATGACATATTTGATTCACCAAATGAAGGAATTGGAAGATGCTTCAATGCTAAAGGCCCAAAGGTATCACACCCCCGAGTATGTTGATTTCAATAGTGATGAAGATGATTTGTTAGGTGATGATGATTTACTTGTTGACAACTCTAGTTATGAAAACTATGATGAATTTTCTATTAATCATGCTAATCAAGATAAAAAGAATGATGATGACAAGAAGGAGATTGAGTGTCTAACTAAAGAACTAAACACTCTTAAGTTAGCTCATGAAACTACCTTGGAAGATCATTGGGAACTTTTAAAGACTCATGAGAAGTTACGCTTTGAAAATCTCAACCTTGAGCAAGAGCATGAGTTTTTAAAGGCAACCAATGATGATCTTCACAAGAAAAGTTCTTCTTACATTACCAAGCGTTTACTCTTGTCTACTTATATGGCACAAGTTAAATCTAACAACAAAAGTAAGAAAGATTCTTCTTCTAGTATTAACAATAATCATGCTAAATCCAATATTGTTGCTTCTAGTAGTTCTCTTGATTCCACTAATGATTCTCTTAATCAATTTACACTTGAGCAAGAAAATAGCTTATTGAAGGGAATTATAGAGAAAGGTGTTTATAAGAGCCTTGCCGGAAGTAAGCGATTTGAGGAGATTGTACGCAAGCAAGGAAGGCACCGGAAGAATCAAGGTGTTGGTTTTGAACGAAAGTTCAATGCCAATGGAGTTGGGTGGGAAGAAGATCAATACCCCAAGACGAAGTTTGTTCCTCAACAAGAGAAGTATGATCCTACTTCTTTCCAAGGGACACAAGCTCAAGATGATCTTCCACCACAAGACCACAAGCAAAAAGGCAAAGATGAGCTTCAAGAGAAGATTGATGCATTTGAAGAAGCTCCCAAGGCCTTGGTCAAGTGGGTTTCCAAGACTACATCAAGTTCTACTTCATCAAGTACGACTACAACTCCAAGGATTCCCATCAAGATGATGTGGATCCTGAAGAAGAAGAACTAGAGAGTTCTTGAGGGTGACTCTGCCAACACACTTCACTCATATTGTTTTGGCGAGAACAAGTGCAAACAACTTCCATATCTTGCACTGGTTCAAGGAGTCACAAACCCTCTTGTTGGTAAGACAAGGGACAAGGTAACCCACTGCTTTCATGGACATCATATTGTGTGTACATCACTCTACATTTATGGATATCCTTGCTTGTTCCTTGTGGGACAAACCCGTGTAGGTATTGAAAGTGCAACTCACTCCAATGGATTGTTCCAAATGATCTACATCAACATTGAGCATCCATATCTTCAACACCTACATGAAGTCATCATCGACAAAACCCAAGGTTAGTTCATCCCTCTTAGGGGGGATATCACATCTAGGGGGAGCTTCACTCTAAGAATTGAGCTAAAGCAACTCTAACGGTGTGAACACAACAATGCTTTATGTAAAAGTGGTAACCCCACTTGTGCTTAAACGATGAGTATGACCTATGATCAAATGTTCTCATTTGACTCCTATGTCAATATACTCATATATAGATGACCTAGTCATCACCAATTAGTTGATAGATGCTAGAGTGCTTGTGCATGCTTTGCCACATATTTCACTTGCCATTTTATTGTGTGAGCATGCAGATTGCACATTTCACTCATTCGAGGACATCCACTTGTTGTTTTGGTTGTTTGGCTCTTTTTCTTTTTGCCAGGTGGATGGACAAGAATGCCTAAGAACCTTCTCTAGCTATCTATGCTTTTCTCGTCTCAAACTCTATTCATGCTACATCACAAAGTTTGATCAAGTCAGATTCGATCCACTCTGTGTGAGGAGCACTCGGAGTCCCCGGTTCGTCATAGACTTAAACTTCCAAAACTTCTTTTTGCAATTCGGTTTGACCGAGTCATCCATTTCGGTCACACCGAGTTCACCAAGTTGATCTAGGTTTTCATCTTGGTGCAACCGATTTGAACACTTCAGTCACACCGAGTTGCAGCAACCACTTGCGATTCTGTATCTCGGTGCCACCGAGTTGTTCCACTCAGTGACACCGACAGGGTCGGGATATATATACCCACGGGTGAGATTTTTGGAAATTTCTTCAAAACCCCTCAACCCACGCGTGTCCTGCTCTGCCGCCTTGGGTCTCCGAATCGTCTCCTAGCTACCAGTGACCTCCCGCCACTGGATTCTGCCGCCGTCAACGGAAATCTGCTCCGCCGTTGCCGCCGAAGCGAACTCCGACCAAACTAGGGTATGAGTCCGTCCCCTTGTGTTGTCTTTTTACCTTCGATTCCAAGCACGAGGACAATGCCATGATTCTTGCCATGTATGAAATCAATCTATCCAGAGAAAACCTCCTTTAGGCTAAATTTAATTTGAAATTTTAGAGTTAGGTCTCCGCCGAACTCATCTTCGACCGACCGAATCGTAGAAATCAGCCTCACTGATTTGGCTTAGGCCATTGCACATGCATTTTCCGGTCTGACCGAAAATTGCAAATTGGTGTGACCGAGTTCAATTCTTTGTGAAACCCTAGCAATCTCGGTGCCACTGAACTGTGACTCGGTCTGACCGAGTTTGCTAGTTTAGGTTCCAAATGTTGCTTCGGTATCATCGAGTTTATCAATTTGGTAGCTCCGAGATCATTTCAGTAGAGGACTAAAACTAAGTTTCTGACTCATTTGTTTTGCAAAATCTCTGCACTTTGTGATGCTCATATACTCTACCTCATCTATATCTATTCACAGGGTTTGCTGTCAGTTTTCTTGCCAAGATGTCTGACCAGAGTGATAGCCAGAACAGATCTAAAGAGCAAGTGCATCCGAGTGAGGGCACTAGTACCTCAAGCAGCTATGATGAGGGCAGCATGAGCACACCAAGTAACTTTCCCAAGGCAGCCACTCGAACAAGGAAGAAAAGAATCTCAGACTCTGAGGATGAGGAGTATGTTGCTATTAGGGATGAGGCCACTTCAAAGAAGAAGGTGGTGAAGAAGGAGTATGGCACTGCTGCTGCAACAAATCCTGGTTTGAACAAGAAGGCACCAGCAAGGAGAGTCCCAATGTCAAAGCCAAGAAAAGTTGCAATAGGGCAAACCATGAAATTCACAATTGATTCAAATGATGGTGAAGCAGTTGGAGATGGCAAGAAGAAGAGGGCAAGAACCACTCATGCAAAGGTTCTTGGAAAATCAACTATGGTAAGAGATTCAGAAGAAGAGGAATAGGATGTTGCACCAGCACCAAAGTCACAAAAGCTTATGGGAGATGCAATCAAGTCAGGGGCTGCTTCTAAGCCCAAACCTGCTCGAAAGCTGCTGCTCAAGCCACCAAGTCTGCACCTAAGAGAAGCACCAGAAACATTCTTGCTGAGGACAAGAACAAGGCCCCAATGCCTGAAAGAGATGAAGAAGAAGATGCTGAAGCCCAAGTGCTAAGAAAGCTCAAACCAAAGATCCCAGACCACAATGACACTCATCTAGTGGCAGAGGACATGAAAAACAGAAAGGATGCAGGTCTGAAACTTTGGAGGAAGAATGATCCTTATGTTGTGAGAAGTAGAACTGCTATGGATTATAGGTTCCACACAAACGAACAACAAGATTTCTATGAGACTATTCTGCTTAACAAGAAGCCAATTGTCTATGATATGAGATGGGTCAATTGGGAATACATCAGAGAAAATGAAGATCACTTTCTAAGTGTTCTTGACAGCTTCGAGTCTTGTGAAGTTGATAAGTTTATTGGACAGAATCTCACCAAATGGAATGATGAGCTAATCATGGAATTCTATTCCAGTGCTCATTTTTATCCAGATGGAAGGATAGTGTGGATGTCTGAAGGTACAAGGTACCAGTAAACTATTGATGAATGGGCCAAGTTGATAAATGCCCAGAAGAACATGAGGATGATTTGGATGTGTATGCCAAGAAGAAGAAATACCACAACTCCATGGTAAGTATGTACAAGGAAATTCCTGATGAAGCCCTTGAAACTCATAAGTTTGGCTCAGTGAAATACTTGTTGTCAGGTCTGCCTACTATCAACACAATCTTAAGGCATACTTTGTTTCCCAAGTCTGGAGATCATAGGATGATAAGATGACATTCAATTAACTTGCTGCACATTTTTTATGTTCCTCAAAAATTCAAGGTCATGAGTCTGATTGTAGAGACAATCAAGAGTACAGTTGCTGATAAGAAAAGGTCTTGTGGGTATGCTCCACATATTCAGGTGCTCATCAACTCAAAGATGGGCACATGCACCTACTTGTTGGACAAGGGTCATTTACCTCTCAAGCCAGATTTTGAAAACAACACAGTTTTGATGGATGAGAATGAACCTTCATCAGCGCAAGCACAAGAGAAGAGAGCAAAGGCAAAGGCAGAAAGAGTTGCAAAAATGCCAACTGTTGAGGAAGAATCTCAAGTGTTCTTGAAGAGCAAATGAGATCAACTAGCCTATCTGATCCAATCTACTTTGAGGATTGAGAAGGGCTTGGCCACCCTGACTCAGACTCAGAAGAGCTTGGAGAGGATCATAGAGACCAAGTTTTATGATCTTGATCTGAAAGTCACTAAGATACAAACAGCAGTTGAGTAGCTCCAGGAGGAAGCAGAGGGGAAGTCAACTACAGATACTTTTTCGAGAGTGCCAAGAGGTCAGAGGTCTGATGTAGTGCCATCACCTGATACTAGAGCTACCACATCAACACCAGCAGCCACAGCTTCAGTGACACCTCCAGCAGCCACTCCACCAGCTCCAACTACATCAACTGATGCATTCGTCCTTGGAGTTATCTCTACACCACCTCATGAAGATCAAGCCTGATAGACGCATAGCACTATGCATATGTGAACTTTTTGGTAACTTGTTGCGAAAGGGGGAGAAATATGTATAGGTCATAAGCTTCGAGAGAGAGTGTTGCTTTTTGTCTCTCTTGCTATTTGAACTTTATTGTGTGCTTGTTTGATACATTATGTCCTTGTGTGAGATACTTGTATGATCATGTGTTTGATCATATGCTACTTTAATATTTGCTTGGATGATATTATCTCTTATATCCATATATGATCATTCACTTTGCTTGGTGATGAGTGCATGCTTTTAATTGCTATCATTTTGAGAGCTCCACCAAGATGTATGTGACATGGAAGAGTGACCCATGATACTAATCGATTGTGCATTTGCATTCAAAAGAAAATCTTAAATAATGCACAAATTTAGGGTGAGCTCTTACTTATCATATACTTCTCAAAGCGGCAATGTATTTCAATCTTATTATCATTTGTCGAAGCTTTGAGCTATATGTTGTCATCAATTACCAAAAAGGGGTATATTGAAAGTGCAACTATCCCTGGGTGGTTTTGGTAATCATGGACAACATATAGCTCATTGAACTAATGCCTTTTCAAGATGAATATTTCAGGAAAGTTCAATAATTGGCATGGCATGGATTAGAAATGTGGACCCCTCAAAATGCTAAGGACAAAGGATTGGCTCAAGATCTAAAGCTCAAGACTCTACATTTTACTTTTAGTGATCCAAGATCACATTGAGTCCATAGGAAAGCCAATACTATTAAAAGGGGATGAGGTGTTGCTTAATGGTTTGCTTGCTCTCATGATGCTTAATGATATGCTCCAAATACCCTTAACCACTTTCTCATATCCACATATGTCCCAAACCAAAAGTCAAACTCGGCCCCACCAATTTGATCTATCCGGGGCCACCGAGTTCGTTTGACATAGCCAATGCCAGAAACCCTAGTCACTTCAATCTCACCGATAGGTATCTCGGTCTCACCGAGATGGGATTGCAAACTCCCTATTTCCTTTCGTAATGTTTTGGTCTAACCGAGATGAGCGATCGGTCCCACTAAGTTCACAATGCAAACTCCCTATTTCCTTTTCGTAGCATTTCGGTCTCACTGAGATGAGCGACTCGGTCCCACCGAGTTTTCCTAACCAACTCTCTGGTTAGTTTATTACCAAAGTCAGTCCCACTGAGTTTGTGTAATCGGTCAAACCGAGACTACGTTATGCCCTAACCCTAATGATATCGGTCCCACCGAGTTGACATGTCGGTCCCATCGAAATGCCTAACGGTCACATTATGAACTGAATCGGTCCGACTGAGCTTTCTGATTCGGTCCCACCGAGTTTGGTAAATTATGTGTAACGGTTAGATTTTGTGTGGAGGCTATATATACCCCTCCACCCTTTCTTCATTCGTGGAGAAAGCCATCAGAACGTGCCTACACTTCCATCATTCATTTTCTAATAGAGAACCACCTACTCATGTGTTGAGGCCAAGATATTCCAATCCTACCATATGAATCTTGATCTCTAGCCTTCCCCAAGTTGCTTTCCACTCAAATCATCTTTCTACCAAATCCAATCCTATGAGATAGAGTTGAGTGTTGGGGAGACTATCATTTGAAGCACAAGAGCAAGGAGTTCATCATCAACACACTATCTATTACCTTTTGGAGAGTGGTGTCTCCTAGATTGGTTATGTGTCACTTGGGAGCCTCTGACAAGATTGTGGAGTTGAACCAAGGAATTTGTAAGGGCAAGGAGATCGCCTACTTCGTGAAGATCTACCCTAGTGAGGCAAGTCCTTCATGGGCGATGGCCATGATGGGATAGACAAGGTTGCTTCTTCATGGACCCTTCATGGGTGGAGCGCTCTGTGGACTCGCGCAGCCGTTACCCTTTGTGGGTTGAAGTCTCCATCAACATGGATGTACGATAGCACCACCTATCGGAACCACGCCAAAAATCTCCGTGTCAACATTGCATTTTCTCCCTCGAAACTCCTCCCATTTACTTTCTTGCAAGTTGCATGCTTTACTTTCTGCTTCTCATATACTCTTTGCATACTTTCTTGAATTATGTTGTCATTGCTTGACTTGTGCTAAGTTGCTAAAATCTACCAAGAACTAAAATTGGGAAAAGACTAGATTTTGATTTGGTCAAGTAGTCTAATCACCCCCCCTCTAGACATACTTTCGATCCTACACACCATCCCTGCTGGATCCCTGGCCAAGGTCACCGACGCGCGCGGGGTTGGACGGACCGGCCTCGTCCTCCTCATCACTGTCGAGGACAACGACGTCGCCCTCCTCCCGTCAGCAGCGCCGGGACCTGATGCTAGGCCTAGAGCTCCGCTTATGCCCGGCGCTGGCAGAGCACCTGCTCGCGGACGTAGTCTTCCCTCGCCCACTTGAGGGCGGCCTCATAAGCAGCGGCCATCTCCGGGTGCTTCGGCTTCACGGGGAGCAGCCCTCGCTCGGTCTTCAGCCAGACTAGGCGGAGGGAGCGTGGGAAGGGTCGGGCGCCCTCGTTGATGACGAGGGCACCGCTGCGGGTGCGGTCACGTAGCGGCGTCTCCTCCTCCGGTTCTGGCTTGACAGGGCGGAGCGCGGCGAGCCAGAGGAGAGCGAGCTGGAGCGCGACGAGGAGGATGTCCCCGGCTCCATTCGTCGCGGTGTCCAGGAGTTTCCATGGCAGCGAGAGAAGGACGGGCACGGTAGGTACTCGAGGCACCGCGTGTGCCGGTCTTGATGTGGTCGAGGACGGCCTTGAGGGTGCAGCCTGGCATGCCCCACCACTCGCGCCGCCCGTCAGCGTTGTGCCGGCCGCGGGGGATGGTGCCGTTGGCGGAGGTGATCTGCTCTTCGCGGCGGTGCTCGAAGAACATCATCCACAGCGCGTGGCTGCGCATCCGGCCGCGACAAGCGGATGCGGCGATCTCGGCCCGCTGTGCAGCCCCTTCAGGCACCGGTGGTACCGAGACGCCGCCAGCGCTCAACTTCCACGAGCCCGGCACCCGCATGTCCGAGGGCGCCGAATAGTCAACTTCGTAGAGCACGCCGCCTCATCCTCATGGAGATGGCGTCGGCCGAAGCCAGTTACCACCGTGGCGTCATCGGGGTACCGCTCGGCCATTGCTCGTTGGCGGGGGAAGATGGGGGAGAGTGGCTCTCTGTGGTGGGAGACGAGGCGAGCTGTGGCGACTATGGCGTTCACCGGCGGGGAGGCCGACTTTTATACCCGAAGCGGCAGCGGTGAGAGCGGTGAGGGCCTGCATGCCGGGCGACGTGTGGCGGGAGCGGACGGGACACGCGTCGGTGGCGTCTACACTACGCCGCCCGTGAGGCATCAATGGAGGCTGACCGGCGACGCAGCGCGGGAGCCTTGGCATTGATTCCCGCGATAACCGAGGCGATGAGGACGACGAAGCGGCGTCTCGCTGACTCAGTGGGCCCAGCCCCATTCGCGCCAAAATCGCTTTCCCCAGCGCCCCCAGGCGCCACCCACCGCACTGGGTTCGGCTTGGGTCTGTCAGCGCCAGTTTCGGCCCAAACTGGCGAAAAACGGGCTCCGGGTGCAACTGGGCCGTTTTTTGGGCGTCGGCGGCAAAAAACGGTTGTGGGCGGCCTGTTGGGGCGCGGCTGGAGATGCTCTTATCCTTTCTTTTCTCATCCCGTCCTCAACCCCCGCAGCAATTCCTCCCTTGCGTACTCTCTCTCCCATGGCCTACCTCCAAATAAACAGCTCGCTGGTCGTGGAATAGGTCTGTGGCGAGTTGGCAATCCCGGAGGAGCACACACGAAGATGCCGAGGTGCGGAGTACGACTCAGGGTGGACACGGTCCGGGCCGGTCTGGTCCCTGACCGAGCTGTCCTTTGGACCGGCCGTCGGCGGTCCGGACTGGACCGGACCGAGCAGGGTCACGGTCCTGTTTCCAGGGACCGGACCGGCAGGGACGAAGCCCGAGCTGTTGGGGAACGCAGTAATTTCAAAAAATTTCCTACGCACACGCAAGATCATGGTGATGATATAGCAACGAGAGGGGAGAGTGTTCGTCCACGTACCCTCGTAGACCGTAAGCGGAAGCGTTATGACAACGCGGTTGATGTAGTCGTACGTCTTCACGATCCGACCGATCCAAGTACCGAACGTACGGCACCTCCGAGTTTAGCACACGTTCAGCTCGATGACGATCCCCGGGCTCCGATCCAACAAAGCTTCGGGGATGAGTTCCGTCAGCACGACGGCGTGGTGACGATGATGATGCTCTACCGGCGCAGGGCTTCGCCTAAACTCCGCGACGATATGACCGAGGTGGAATATGGTGGAGAGGGGCACCGCACACGGCTAAGGAACAATCCGTAGATCAACTTGTGTGTCTAGGGTGCCCCCGCCCCCGTATATAAAGGAGCCAGGGGGGAGGAGGCTGCCGGCCAAGGAGGGCGCGCCAAGGGGGGAGTCCTACTCCCACCGGGAGTAGGACTCCCTTCTTTCCTAGTTGGAATAGAAGAAGGGGGGGAAGAGGAGGAAGAGGGGAAGGAAAGGGGGGGCGCCGCCCCCCTTCCCTTGTCCTATTCGAACTAGGAGGGGGAGGGGCGAGGCCCCTTCCTGGCTCCTTCTCTCTTCTCCCTCGTGGCCCATGTAGGCCCATTAACCCCTCGGGGGGTTCCGGTAACCTCCCGGTACTCCGGTAAAATGCCGATTTCACCCGGAACTATTCCGATGTCCAAACATAGGCTTCCAATATATTAATCTTTATGTCTCGACCATTCCGAGACTCCTCGTCATGTTCGTGATCAAATCCGGGACTCCGAACAAACTTAGGTACATCAAAACTTGTAAACTCATAATAAAACTGTCATCGAAACGTTAAGCGTGCGGACCCTACGGGTTCGAGAACTATGTAGACATGACCTAAAACCATTCTCGGTCAATAACCAATAGCGGGACCTGGATGCCCATATTGGTTCCTACATATTCTACGAAGATCTTTATCGGTCAAACCGCATAACAACATACGTTGTTCCCTTTGTCATCGGTATGTTACTTGCCCGAGATTTGATCGTCGGTATCCAATACCTAGTTCAATATCGTTACCGGCAAGTCTCTTTACTCGTTCTGTAATACGTCATCTCATAACTAACTTATTAGTTATAATTCTTGCAAGGCTTAAGTGATGAGTATTACCGAGAGGGCCCAGAGATACCTCTCCGACAATCGGAGTGACAAAACCTAATCTCGAAATACGCCAACTCAACATGTACCTTCGGAGACACTTGTAGTACTCCTTTATAATCACCCAGTTACGTTGTGACGTTTGGTAGTACCCAAAGTGTTCTTCCGGGAAACGGGAGTTGCATATTTCTCATAGTTGCAGGAACATGTATAAGTCATGAAGAAAGCAATAGCAGAATACTAAATGATCAAGTGCTAAGCTAACGGGATGGGTCATGTCAATCACATCATTCTCCCAATGATGTGATCCCATTAATCAAATGACAACACATGTCTATGGTTAGGAAACATAACCATCTTTGATTAATGAGCTAGTCAAGTAGAGGCATACTAGTGACTATATGTTTGTCTATGTATTCACACATGTATCATGTTTCCGGTTAATACAATTCTAGCATAAATAATAAACGTTTATCTTGATATGAGGAAATAAATAATAACTTTATTATTGCCTCTAGGGCATATATCCTTCAGTCTCCCACTTGCACTAGAGTCAATAATCTAGATTACATAGTAATGATTCTAACACCCATGGAGTTTTGGTGTTGATCATGTTTTGCTCGTGAGAGAGGCTTAGCCAACGGGTCTGCAACATTCAGATCCGTATGTATTTTGCAAATCTCTATGTCTCCCACTTGGACTTGGTCCCGAATGGAATTGAAGCGTCTCTTGATGTTCTTGGTCCTCTTGTGAAATCTGGATTCCTTTGCCAAAGCAATTGCACCAGTATTGTCACAGAAGATCTTCATTGGTCCCGATGCACTAGGTATGACACCTAGATCGGTAATGAACTCCTTCATCCAGACTCCTTCATTTGCTGCTTCAGAAGCAGCTATGTACTCCGCTTCACATGTAGATCCAGCCACGACGCTTTGTTTAGAACTGCACCAACTTACAGCTCCACCGTTTAATATAAACACATATCCGGTTTGCGATTTAGAATCCTCCAGATCAGTGTCAAAGCTTGCATTGACGTAACCTTTTATGACTAGCTCTTTGTCACCTCCATATACGAGAAACATATCCTTAGTTCTTTTCAGGTATTTCAGGATGTTCTTGACCGTTGTCCAGTGATCCACTCCTGGATTACTTTGGTACCTTCCTGCCAAGCTTATTGCTAAGCATACGTCAGGTCTAGTACACAGCATTGCATACATGATAGAGCCTATGGCTGAAGCATAGGGAACATCTTTCATTTTCTCTCTATCTTCTGCTGTGGTCGGGCATTGAGTTTGACTCAACTTCACACCTTGTAGTACAGGCAAGAAACCTTTCTTTGCCTGATCCATTTTGAACTTTTTCAAAAAAATTGTCAAGGTATGTGCTTTGTGAAAGTCCTATTAAGCGTCTTGATCTATCTCTATAGATCTTGATGCCTAATATGTAAGCAGCTTCACCGAGGTCTTTCATCGAAAAACTTTTATTCAAGTATCCCTTTATGCTATCCAGAAATTCTATATCATTTCCAATTAATAATATGTCATCTACATATAAAATCAGAAATGCTACAGAGCTCCCACTCACTTTCTTGTAAATACAGGCTTCTCCAAAAGTCTGTATAAAACCATATGCTTTGATCACACTATCAAAACGTTTATTCCAACTCCGAGATGCTTGCACCAGCCCATAAATAGATCGCTGGAGTTTGCACACTTTGTTAGCACCTTTTGGATCAACAAAACCTTCTGGTTGCATCATATACAACTCTTCTTCCAGAAATCCATTCAAGAATGCAATTTTGACATCCATTTGCCAAATTTCATAATCGTGAAATGCAGCAATAGCTAACATGATTCGGACAGACTTAAGCATCGCTACGGGTGAGAAAGTCTCATCGTAGTCAACCCCTTAAACTTGTCGAAAACCTTTCACAACAAGTCGAGCTTTATAGACAGTTATATTACCATCAGCATCAGTCTTCTTCTTAAAAATCCATTTATTCTCAATGGCTTGCCGATCATCAGGCAAGTCAACCAAAGTCCATACTTTGTTTTCGTACATGGATCCCATCTCAGATTTCATGGCCTCTAGCCATTTTGCGGAATCTGGGCTCATCATCGCTTCCTCATAGTTCGTAGGTTCATCATGGTCAAGTAACATGACTTCCAGAATAGGATTACCGTACCACTCTGGTGTGGATCTTATTCTGGTAGACCTGCGAGGTTCAGTAGAAACTTGATCTGAAGTTTCATGATCAATATCATTAGCTTCCTCACTAGTTGGTGTAGTTGTCACAGGAACTGGTTCTTGTGATGAACTACTTTCCAACAAGGGAGTAGATACAGTTATCTCATCAAGTTCTACTTTCCTCCCACTCACTTCTTTCGAGAGAAACTCCTTCTCTAGAAAGGATTCGAATTTAGCAACGAAAATCTTCCCCTCAGATCTGTGATAGAAGGTGTACCCAATAGTCTCCTTTGGGTATCCTATGAAGACACATTTCTCCGATTTGGGTTCGAGCTTATCTGGTTGAAGTTTCTTTACATAAGCATCGCAGCCCCAAACTTTAAGAAACGACAACTTTGGTTTCTTGCCAAACCACAGTTCATAAGGTGTCGTCTCAACGGATTTTGATGGTGCCCTATTTAACGTGAATGCGGCCGTCTCTAAAGCATAACCCCAAAACGATAGCGGTAAATCTGTAAGAGACATCATAGATCGCACCATATCTAGTAAAGTACAATTACGACGTTCGGACACACCATTTCGTTGTGGTGTTCCGGGTGGTGTGAGTTGCGAAACTATTCCGTATTGTTTCAAGTGTAGACCAAACTCGTAACTCAAATATTCTCCTCCACGATCAGATCGTAGAAACTTTATTTTCTTGTTACGATGATTTTCCACTTCACTCTGAAATTCTTTGAACTTTTCAAATGTTTCAGACTTGTGTTTCATTAAGTAGATATACCCATATCTGCTCAAATCATCTGTGAAGGTGAGAAAATAACGATACCTGCCGCGAGCCTCAACATTCATTGGACCACAAACATCAGTATGTATGATCTCCAACAAATCAGTTGCTCGCTCCATAGTTCCGGAGAACGGCGTTTTAGTCATCTTGCCCATGAGGCACGGTTCGCAAGTACCAAGTGATTCATAATCAAGTGATTCCAAAAGCCCATCAGTATGGAGTTTCTTCATGCGCTTTACACCGATATGACCTAAACGGCAGTGCCACAAATAAGTTGCACTATCGTTATCAACTCTGCATCTTTTGGTTTCAACACTATGAATATGTGTATCACTACTATCGAGATTTAATAAAAATAGACCACCCTGCAAGGGTGCATGACCATAAAAGATATTACTCATATAAATAGAACAACCATTATTCTCTGATTTAAATGAATAACCATCTCGCATCAAACAAGATCCAGATATAATGTTCATGCTCAACGCTGGCACCAAATAACAATTATTTAGGTCTAAAACTAATCCCGATGGTAGATGTAGAGGTAGCGTGCCGATCGCGATCACATCGACTTTGGAACCATTTCCCACGCGCATTGTCACCTCGTCCTTAGCTAATCTTCGCTTAATTCGTAGTCCCTGTTTCGAGTTGCAAATATTAGCAACAAAACCAGTATCAAATACCTAGGCGCTACTGCGAGCATTAGTAAGGTACATCAATAACATGTATATCACATATACCTTTGTTCACTTTGCCATCCTTCTTATCCGCCAAATACTTGGGGCAATTCCGCCTCCAGTGTCCAATCTGCTTGCAGTAGAAGCACTCAGTTTCAGGCTTAGGTCCAGACTTGGGTTTCTTCTCTTGAGCAGCAACTTCCTTGCCGTTCTTTTTGAAGTTCCCCTTCTTCTTCCCTTTGCCCTTTTTCTTGAAACTGGTAGTCTTGTTAACCATCAACACTTGATGCTCCTTTTTGATTTCTACCTCCGCAGCTTTTAGCATTGCGAAGAGCTCGGGAATAGTTTTGTTCATCCCTTGCATATTATAGTTCATCACGAAGCTCTTGTAGCTTGGTGGTAGTGATTGGAGAATTCTGTCAATGACACTATCATCAGGAAGATTAACTCCCAGTTGAATCAAGTGATTATTATACCCAGACATTTTGAGTATGTGTTCACTGACAGAACTATTCTCCTCCATCTTGCAGCTGTAGAACTTATTGGAGACTTCATATCTCTCAATCCGGGCATTTGCTTGAAATATTAACTTCAACTCCTGGAACATCTCATATGCTCCATGACGTTCAAAACGTCGTTGAAGACCCGGTTCTAAGCCGTAAAGCATGCCACACTAAACTATAGAGTAGTCATCAGCTTTGCTCTACCAGACGTTCTTAATATCGTCAGTTGCATCAGCAGCAGGCCTGGCACCCAGCGGTGCTTCCAGGACGTAACTTTTCTGTGCAGCAATGAGGATAATCCTCAGGTTACGGACCCAGTCCATGTAATTGCTACCATCATCTTTCAACTTTGCTTTCTCAAGGAACGCATTAAAATTTAACGGAACAACAGCATGAGCCATCTATCTACAAACAAACATAGACAAGCAAAATACTATCAGGTACTAAGTTCATGATAAATTTAAGTTCAATTAATCATATTACTTAAGAACTCCCACTTAGATAGACATCTCTCTAGTCATCTAAGTGATCACATGATGCAAATCAACTAAACCATGTCCGATCATCACGTGAGATGGAGTAGTTTCAATGGTGAACATTGAAGGAAATATGCCCTAGAAGCAATAATAAAGTTATTATTTATTTCCTTATATCATGATAAATGTTTATTATTCATGCTAGAATTGTATTAACCGGAAACATAATACATGTGTGAATGCATAGACAAACATATTGTCACTAGTATGCCTCTACTTGACTAGCTCGTTTATCAAAGATGGTTATATTTCCTAACCATGGACAAAAGAGTTGTCATTTGATTAACGAGATCACATCATTAGGAGAAATGATGTGATTGACTTGACCCATTCCGTTAGCTTAGCACTTGATCGTTTAGTATGTTGCTATTGCTTTCTTCATGACTTATACATGTTCCTGTAACTATGAGAATTATGCAACTCCCGTTTACCGGAGGAACACTTTGGGTACTACCAAACGTCACAACGTAACTGGGTGATTATAAAGGAGTACTACAGGTGTCTCCGAAGGTACATGTTGAGTTGGCGTATTTCGAGATTAGGTTTTGTCACTCCGATTGTCGGAGAGGTATCTCTGGGCGCTCTCAGTAATGCACATCATTATAAGCCTTGCAAGCAATGTGACCAAATGAGTTGGTTACGGGATGATGCATTACGGAACGAGTAAAGAGACTTGCCGGTAACGAGATTGAACTAGGTATTGGATACCGACGATCAAATCTCGGGCAAGTAACATACCGATGACAAAGGGAACAACGTATGTTGTTATGCGGTTTGACCGATAAAGATCTTCGTAGAATATGTAGGAGCCAATATGGGCATCCAGGTTCCGCTATTGGTTATTGA
This sequence comes from Triticum aestivum, assembly GCF_018294505.1. NCBI lineage: Eukaryota > Viridiplantae > Streptophyta > Magnoliopsida > Poales > Poaceae > Triticum > Triticum aestivum. The sequence continues at coordinate 610,765,276 of NC_057807.1, read as the reverse complement.
CCAAGAATAGTTCTAGGTCATGTCTACATAGTTCTCGAACCCGTAGGGTCCGCACGCTTAAGGTTCCGATGACAGTTATATTATGAGTTTATGAGTTTTGATGTACCGAAGGAGTTCGGAGTCCCGGATGAGATCGGGGACATGACGAGGAGTCTCGAAATGGTCGAGACGTAAAGATCGATATATTGGACGACTATATTCGGAGTTCGGAAAGGATCCGAGTGATTCAGGTATTTTTCGGAGTACCAGAGAGTTACGGGAATTCGCCGGGGAGTACATGGGCCTTATTGGGCCATACGGGAATAGAGGAGAGAGGCCGAAAGGAAGGAGGGGCGCAGCCCCCCTCTGGTCCGAATTGGACAAGGGGTGCAGCCCCCTTTTCCTTCCTCCTCTCCCCCTCTTTCCTTCTCTCCTACTCCAACAAGGAAGGGGGGGAGTCCTACTCCCGGTGGGAGTAGGACTCCTCCTGGCGCGCCCCTCCTGGCCGGCCGAACCCCTCCCCCTTGCTCCTTTATATACAGGGGCAGGGGGCACCTCTAGGCACAATAACACAAGTTGATCTACGGATCGTTCCTTAGCCATGAGCGGTGCCCCCCTCCACCATATTCCACCTCGGTCATATCGTCGCGGAGTTTAGGCGAAGCCCTGCGCCGGTAGAGCATCATCATCGTCACCACGCCGTCGTGCTGACGGAACTCATCCCCGAAGCTTTGCTGGATCGGAGCCCGGGGATTGTCATTGAGCTGAACGTGTGCTGAACTCGGAGGTGCCGTACGTTCGGTACCTGGATCGGTCGGATCGTGAAGACGTACGACTACATCAACCACGTTGTCATAACGCTTCCGCTTACGGTCTACGAGGGTACATGGACAACACTCTCTCCTCTCGTTGCTATGCCATCACCATGATCTTGCGTGCACGTAGGAATTTTTTTTGAAATTACTACGTTCCCCAACAGTGGTATCAGAGCCTAGGTTTTATGCGTTGATGTTATATGCGCGAGTAGAACACAAGTGAGTTGTGGGTGATACAAGTCATACTGCTTACCAGCATGTCATACTTTGGTTCAGCGGTATTGTGAGATGAAGCGGCCCGGACCGACATTACGCGTACGCTTACGCGAGACTGGTTTCACCGTTGCGAGCACTCGTGCTTAAAGGTGGCTGGCGGGTGTCTGTCTCTCTCACTTTAGCTGAATCGAGTGTGGCTACGCCCGGTCCTTGCGAAGGTTAAAACAGCACCAACTTGACGAACTATCGTTGTGTTTTTTATGCGTAGGTAAGAACGGTTCGTGCTAAAGCCCGTAGCAGCCACGTAAAATTTGCAACAACAAAGTAGAGGACGTCTAACTTGTTTTTGTAGGGCATGTTGTGATGTGATATGGTCAAGACGTGATGCTATATTTTATTGTATGAGATGATCATGTTTTGTAACCGAAGTTATCGGCAACTGGCAGGAGCCATATGGTTGTCGCTTTGTTGTATGAAATGCAAACGCCCTGTAATTGCTTTATTTTATCTTAAGCGATAGCGATAGTCGTAGAAGCAATAGATGGCGTAACGACAACGATGCTACGATGGAGATCAAGGTGTCGCGCCGGTGACGATGGTGATCACGACGGTGCTTCGAAGATGGAGATCACAAGCACAAGATGATGATGGCCATATCATATCACTTATATTGATTGCATGTGATGTTTATCCTTTATGCATCTTATCTTGCTTTGATTGACGGTAGCATTTTAAGATGATCTCTCACTAATTATCAAGAAGTGTTCTCCCTGAGTATGCACCGTTGCGAAAGTTCTTCGTGCTGAGACACCACGTGATGATCGGGTGTGATAGGCTCTATGTTCAAATACAACGGGTGTAAAACAGTTGCACACGCGGAATACTCGGGTTAAACTTGACGAGCCTAGCATATACAGATATGTCCTCGGAACACGGAGACCGAAAGGTCGAGCGTGAATCATATAGTAGATATGATCAACATAATGATGTTCACCATTGAAACTACTCCATCTCATGTGATGATCGGACATGGATTAGTTGATTTGGATCATGTGATCACTTAGATGACTAGAGAGATGTCTGTCTGAGTGGGAGTTCTTAAGTAATATGATTAATTGAACTTAAATTTATCATGAACTTAGTCCTGGTAGTATTTTGCAAATTATGTTGTAGATCAATAGCTTGCATTGTTGCTTTCATATGTTTATTTTGATATGTTCCTAGAGAAAATTGTGTTGAAAGATGTTAGTAGCAATGATGCGGATTGGATCTGTGATCTGAGGTTTATCCTCATTGCTGCACAGAAGAATTATGTCCTTAATGCACCGCTAGGTGACAGACCTTTTGCAGGAGCAGATGCAGATGTTATGAACGTTTGGCTAGCTCAATATGATGACTACTTGATAGTTTTGTGCACCATGCTTTATGGCTTAGAATCGGGACTTCAAAGATATTTTGAACGTCATGGACCATATGAGATGTTCCAGGAGTTGAAGTTAATATTTCTAGCAAATACCCGAGTTGAGAGATATGAAGTCTCCAACAAGTTATATAGCTAAAAGTTGGAGGAGAATCGCTCAACTAGTGAGCATGTGCTCAGATTGTCTGGGTACTACAATCGCTTGAATCAAGTGGGAGTTAATCTTCCAGATAAGATAGTGATTGACAGAATTCTCTAGTCACCATCACTGGGTTACTAGAACTTTGTGATGAACTATAGTGTGCAAGGGATGACGAAAACGATTCCCAAGCTCTTCGTGATGCTGAAATCGACGAAGGTAGAAATCAAGAAAGAGCATCAAGTGTTGATGATTGACAAGACCACTAGTTTCAAAGAAAAGGAAAAGAAAGGGAACTTCAAGCAGAATGGCAAGCAAGTTGTCACTCCCGCGAAGAAGCCCAATGCTGGACCAAAGCCTGAAACTGAGTGATTATACTACAAAGGAAATGGTCACTAGAAGCGGAAATGCCTTGAATATTTGGTGGATAAGAAGGATGGCAAAGTAAACAAGGGTATATTTGATATATAGGTTAATGTGTGCCTTACTAGTGTTTATAGTAGCCCCTGAGTATTTGGTACTTGTTCGGTTGCTAAGATTAGTAACTCGAAATAGGAGTTATAGAATAAACAGAAACTAGTTGAGGTGAAGTGACGATGTGTGTTGGAAGTGGTTCCAAGATTGATATGATCATCATCGCACACTCCCTATACTTTTGGGATTAGTGTTGAACCTAAATAAATGTTATTTGGTGTTTGCGTTGAGCATGAATATGATTAGATCATGTTTATTGCAATACAGTTATTCATTTAAAATCAGAGAATAATTGTTGTTCTGTTTACATGAATAAAACCTTTGATGGTTACACACCCAATGAAAATAGTTCGTTGGATCTCGATCGTAGTGATACACATATTCATAATATTGAAACCAAAATATGCAAAGTTAATAATGATAGTGCAGCTTATTTGTGGCACTGCAGTTTAGGTCATATTGGTGTAAAGCGCATGAAGAAACTCCATGCTGATGGGATTTTGGAATCACTTGATTATGAATCACTTGATGCTTGCGAACCATGCCTTATGGGCAAGATGACTAAAGACTCCGTTCTCCGGAACAATAGAGAGAGCAACTGACTTATTGGAAATAATACATACTGATGTATGTGATCCGATGAGTGTTGAGGCTCGCGGCAAGTATCATTATTTTCTGACCTTCACAGATGATTTGAGCAGATATGGGTATATCTACTTAATGAAACATAAGTCTGAAATAGTTGAAAAGTTCAAAGAATTTCAGAGTGAAGTGGAAAAATCATCGTAACAAGAAAAATAAAGTTTCTACGATCTGATCATGGAGACGAATATTTGAGTTACGAGTTTGGTCTTCAATTAAAACAGTGTGGAATAGTTTCATATACTCATGCCACCTGGAACACCACAGCTTAATGGTGTGTCCGAATGTCATAACAGTACTTTATTGGATATAGTGCGATCTATGATGTATCTTACCAATTTACCACTATCGTTTTGGGGTTATGCATTAGAGACAGTTGCATTCACTTTAAAAAGGGCACCATCAAAATCCGTTGAGACGACGCCTTATGAACTGTGGTTTGGCGAGAAACCAAAGTTGTCATTTCTTGAAGTTTGGGGCTGCGATGCTTAGGTGAAAAAGTTTTCACCTGATAAGCTCGAATCCAAATCGGAGAAGTGCGTCTTCATAGAATACCCAAAGGTAACTATTGGGTACACCTTCTATCACAGATCCAAAAGCAAGATTCGTTGCTAAGATGGATCCTTTCTAGAGAAGGAGTTTCTCTTGAAAGTAGTGAGTGGGAGGAAAGTAGAACTTGATAAGGTAATTGTACGTTCTCCCAAATTGGAAAGTAGTTCATCATAGAAATCAATTCCAGTGATGCCTACACCGATTAGTGAGGAAGTTAATGATGATGATCATGAAACTTCAGATCAAGTTTCTACTGAACCTCGTAGGTCTACCAGAGTAAGATCCGCACCAGAGTGGTACGGTAATCCTATTCTGGAAGTCATGTTACTTGACCATGATGAACCTACGAACTATGAAGAAGCGATGGTGAGCCTAGATTCCGCAAAATGGCTTGACGCCATGAAATCTGAGATGGGATCCATATATGAGAACAAAGTGTGGACTTTGATTGACTTGCTCGATGATCAGCAAGCCATGTTAAATAAATGGATCTTCAAGAGGAAGACGGACACTGATAGTAGTGTTACTATCTACTAAGCTCGACTTGTTGCAAAAGGTTTTCAATAAGTTCAAGGTGTTGAATACGATGAGATTTTCTCACTCGTATTGAAGCTTAAGTCTGTCCGAATCATGTTAGCAATTGCCACATTTTATAAAATCTGGTAAATGGATGTCAAAACTGCATTCGTTGATGGATTTCTTAAAGGAGAGTTGTATATGATACAACCAGAAGGTTTTGTCGATCCGAAAGGTGTTAACGAAATGTGCAAGCTCCAGCGATCCATCAATGGACTGGTGCAAGCATCTCGGAGTTGGAATATATGCTTTGATGAGTTGATCAAAGCATATGGTTTTATACAGACTTCTGAAGAAGCCTGTATTTACAAGAAAGTGAGTGGGACCTCTGTAGCATTTCTAATATTATATGTGGATGACATATTGTTAATTGGAAATGATATGGAAATTCTGGATAGCATGAAAGGATACTTGAATAAAAGTTTTTCAAAGCAAGACCTCGGTGAAGCTGCTTACACATTGAGCATCAAGATCTATATAGATAGATCAAGACGCTTGATAAGATTTTTCAATGAGTACATACCTTGATAAATTTTTGAAATAGTTCAAAAATGAACAGTCAAAGAAGGAGTTCTTGCCTGTGTTACAAGGTGTGAAGTTGAGTAAGACTCAAGACCCGACCATTGCAGAAAATAGAAAGAGAATGAAAAGTCATTCCCTATGCCTCAGTCATAGGTTCTATAAAGTATGCTATGATGTGAACCAGACCTATTGTATACCTTGCTCTGTGTTTGGCAAAGGAATACAATTTTGATCTAATAAGTAGATCACTGGACATGGGTCAAGAATATCCTTAGTGAGGACTAAGGAGATGTTTCTCGATTATGGAGGTGATAAAAGAGCTAGTCGTAAAAGTTACAATGATGCAAGCTTTTACATTGATCCAGATGACTCTAAGTCTCAATCTGGATCTATATTGAAAGTGGGAGCAATTAGCTAGAGTAGTCCGTACAGAGCATTGTAAACATAGAATATTTGCAAAATACATACGGCTCTGAATGTGACACACCCGTTGACTAAGCTTCTCTCACGAGCAAAACATGATCACACCTTAGTACTCTTTGGGTGTTAGCCACATATCTATGTGAACTAGATTATTGACTCTAGTAAACCCTTTGGGTGTTGGTCACATGACGATGTGAACTATGGGTGTTAATCACATACAGATGTAAATATTGGTGTTGAATCACATAATGATGTGAACTAGATTATTGACTCTAGTGCAAGTGGGAGACTGAAGGAAATATGCCCTAAAGGCAATAATAAAGTTATTATTTATTTCCTTATATCATGATAAATGTTCATTATTCATGCTAGAATTGTATTAAGCGGAAACATAATACATGTGTGAATACATAGACAAACATATTGTCACTAGTATGCCTCTACTTGACTAGCTCGTTTTATCAAAGATGGTTATGTTTCCTAACCATGGACAAAAGAGTTGTCATTTGATTAACCAGATCACATCATTAGGAGAAATGATGTGATTGACTTGACCCATTCCGTTAGCTTAGCACTTGATCGTTTAGTATGTTGCTATTGCTTTCTTCATGACTTATACATGTTCCTGTAACTATGAGAATTATACAACTCCCGTTTACCGGAGGAACACTTTGGGTACTACCAAACGTCACAACGTAACTGGGTGATTATAAAGGAGTACTACAGGTGTCTCCGAAGGTACATGTTGAGTTGGCGTATTTCGAGATTAGGTTTTGTCACTCTGATTGTCGGAGAGGTATCTCTGGGCCCTCTCGGTAATGCACATCATTATAAGCCTTGCAAGCAATGTGACCAAATGAGTTGGTTACGGGATGATGCATTACGGAACGAGTAAAGAGACTTGCCGGTAACGAGATTGAACTAGGTATTGGATACCGACGATCAAATCTCGGGCAAGTAACATACCGATGACAAAGGGAACAACGTATGTTGTTATGTTGTTTGACTGATAAAGATCTTCGTAGAATATGTAGGAGCCAATATGGGCATCCAGGTTCCGCTATTGGTTATTGACCAAGAATAGTTCTAGGTCATGTCTACATAGTTCTCGAACCCGTAGGGTCCGCACGCTTAAGGTTCCGATGACAGTTATATTATGAGTTTATGAGTTTTGATGTACCGAAGGAGTTCGGAGTCCCGGATGAGATCGGGGACATGACGAGGAGTCTCGAAATGGTCGAGACGTAAAGATCGATATATTAGATGACTATATTCGGAGTTCGGAAAGGTTCCGAGTGATTCAGGTATTTTTCGGAGTACCGGAGAGTTACGGGAATTCGCCGGGGAGTATATGGGCCTTATTGGGCCATACGGGAATAGAGGAGAGAGGCCGAAAGGAAGGAGGGGCGCAGCCCCCCTCTGGTCCGAATTGGACAAGGGGTGCAGCCCCCTTTTCCTTCCTCCTCTCCCCCTCTTTCCTTCTCTCCTACTCCAACAAGGAAGGGGCGAGTCCTACTCCCTGTGGGAGTAGGACTCCTCCTGGCGCGCCCCTCCTGGCCGGCGGAACCCCTCCCCCTTGCTCCTTTATATACAGGGGCAGGGGGCACCTTTAGGCACAATAACACAAGTTGATCTACGGATCGTTCCTTATCCGTGTGCGGTGCCCCCCTCCACCATATTCCACCTCGGTCATATCGTCGCGGAGTTTAGGCGAAGCCCTGCGCCGGTAGAGCATCATCATCGTCACCACGCCGTCGTGCTGATGGAACTCATCCCCGAAGCTTTGCTGGATCGGAGCCCGGGGATTGTCATCGAGCTGAACGTGTGTTGAACTCGGAGGTGCCGTACGTTCGGTACTTGGATCGGTCGGACCGTGAAGACGTACGACTACATCAACCGCGTTGTCATAACGCTTCCGCTTACGGTCTACGAGGGTACGTGGACAACACTCTCTCCTCTCGTTGCTATGCCATCACCATGATCTTGCGTGCACGTAGGAATTTTTTTTGAAATTACTACGTTCCCCAACAAACATCACTATGTTGATCATATCTACTATATGATTCACGTTCGACCTTTCGGTCTCTGTGTTCCAAGGCCATATCTGTATATGCTAGGCTCATCAAGTATGACCTGAGTATTCCACGTGCGCAACTGTTTTGCACCAGTTGTATTTGAACGTAGAGCCTATAACACCCGATCATCACGTGGTGTCTCAGCACGAAGAACTTTCGCAACGGTGCATACTCAGGGAGAACACTTCTTGATTATTAAGTGAGAGATCATCTTAAAATGCTACCGTCAATCAAAGCAAGATAAGATGCATAAAGGATAAACATCACATGCAATCAATATAAGTGATATGATATGGTCATCATCATCTTGTGCTTGTGATCTCCATCTTCGAAGCACCGTCATGATCACCATTGTCACCGGCGCGACACCTTGATATCCATCGTAGTATCGTTGCCGTTATGCCATCTATTGCTTCTACGACTATCGCTACCGCTTAGTGATAAAGTAAAGCAATTACAGGGCGTTTGCATTTCATGCAATAAAGCGACAACCATATGGCTCCTGCCAGTTGCCGATAACTTCGGTTACAAAACATGATCATCTCATACAATAAAATATAGCATCACGTCTTGACCATATCACATCACAACATGCCCTACAAAAACAAGTTAGACGTCCTCTACTTTGTTGTTGCAAATTTTACGTGGCTGCTACGGGCTTAGCAAGAACCGTTCTTACCTACGCATCAAAACCACAACGATAGTTTGTCAACTTGGTGCTATTTTAACCTTCGCAAGGACCGGGCGTAGCCACACTCGGTTCAACTAAAGTGAGAGAGACAGACACCCGCCGGTCACCTTTAAGCAACGAGTGCTCGTAGCGGTGAAACCAGTCTCGCGTAAGCGTACGCGTAATGTCGGTCCGGGCCGCTTCATCTCACAATGCCGCCGAACCAAAGTATGACATGCTGGTAAGCAGTATGACTTATATCGCCCACAACTCACTTGTGTTCTACTCGTGCATATAACATCAACGCATAAAACCAGGCTCGGATGCCACTGTTGGGGAACGCAGTAATTTCAAAAAAATTCCTACGCACACGCAAGATCATGGTGATGATATAGCAACGAGAGGGGAGAGTGTTCGTCCACGTACCCTCGTAGACCGTAGGCGGAAGCGTTATGACAACGCGGTTGATGTAGTCGTACGTCTGCACGATTCGACCGATCCAAGTACCGAACGTACGGCACCTCCGAGTTCAGCACACGTTCAGCTCGATGACGATCCCCGGGCTCCGATCCAGCAAAGCTTCGGGGATGAGTTCCGTCAGCACGACGGCGTGGTGACGATGATGATGCTCTATCGGCGCAGGGCTTCGCCTAAACTCCGCGACGATATGACCGAGGTGGAATATGGTGAAGAGGGGCACCGCACACGGCTAAGGAACGATCCGTAGATCAACTTGTGTGTCTAGGGTGCCCCCCCCCACCCCCCTATATAAAGGAGCCAGGGGGGAGGAGGCGTCCGGCCAAGGAGGGCGCACCAAGGGGGGAGTCCTACTCCCACCGGGAGTAGGACTCCCTTCTTTCCTAGTTGGAATAGGAGAAGGGGGGAAGAGGAGGAAGAGGGGAAGGAAAGGGGGGGCGCCACCCCCCTTCCCTTGTCCTATTCGGACTAGGAGGGGGAGGGGCACGCGGCCCCTTCCTGGCTCCTTCTCTCTTCTCCCTCGTGGCCCATGTAGGCCCATTAACCCCCCGGGGGGTTCCGGTAACCTCCCGGTACTCCGGTAAATTGCCGATTTCACCCGGAACCATTCCGATGTCCAAACATAGGCTTCCAATATATTAATATTTATGTCTCGATCATTCCGAGACTCCTCGTCATGTCCGTGATCACATCCGGGACTCCGAACAAACTTCGGTACATCAAAACTTGTAAACTCATAATAAAACTGTCATCGAAACGTTAAGCGTGCGGACCCTACGGGTTCGAGAACTATGTAGACATGACCTAAAACCATTCTCGGTCAATAACCAATAGCAGGACCTGGATGCCCATATTGGTTCCTACATATTCTACGAAGATCTTTATCGGTCAAACCGCATAACAACATACGTTGTTCCCTTTGTCATCGGTATGTTACTTGCCCGAGATTTGATCGTCGGTATCCAATACCTAGTTCAATCTCGTTACCGGCAAGTCTCTGTACTCGTTCTGTAATACGTCATCTCATAACTAACTTATTAGTTATAATGCTTGCAAGGCTTAAGTGATGAGTATTACCGAGAGGGCCCAGAGATACCTCTCCGACAATCGGAGTGACAAAACCTAATCTCGAAATACACCAACTCAACATGTACCTTCGGAGACACCTGTAGTACTCCTTTATAATCACCCAGTTACGTTGTGACGTTTGGTAGTACCCAAAGTGTTCTTCCGGTAAACACGAGTTGCATATTTCTCATAGTTGCAGGAACATGTATAAGTCATGAAGAAAGCAATAGCAGAATACTAAACGATCAAGTGCTAAGCTAACGGGATGGGTCATGTCAATCACATCATTCTCCCAGTGATGTGATCCCATTAATCAAATGACAACACATGTCTATGGTTAGGAAACATAACCATCTTTGATTAATGAGCTAGTCAAGTAGAGGCATACTAGTGACTATATGTTTGTCTATGTATTCACACATGTATCATGTTTCCGGTTAATACAATTCTAGCATGAATAATAAACATTTATCATGATATGAGGAAATAAATAATAACTTTATTATTGCCTCTAGGGCATATTTCCTCCATGAGCCGGACCGAGCGGCTCGTTTGGACCGGCCAGAGTTCACCACCAGAGCACGCGCCGGAGCATGGCAACGCGGGGAGGGCGCTGGAGGCAGCGGGGCTCATCGTGGAGATGTCAGGCAGCTTTGGAAGTTCCAGAGGGAGACAGAGGAGCCAAGAAGATCACCAGAGCGAGCTCATCGGCGACGAATTTGCCACGACGGCCGGTGGACGGAGATGAAAAAGACGATGCCCGATGCGGCGATGCAGGACCTCCCACATCGTGTTCGTTGGTGCATACGATAGATCCGAGTGGGGCGCATCCAATGGACATATTTCCCGGGGCCAGCGAGTCCAGTGGCCGCGCGGATGACGGCCCCCGCGGCGGCGGACATGAACGGCGACAGTTTCTTCAGCCACCGTCGTGCCTGGGCCGCCACACCCCCGCCACGCCCTCGCCACGATCCTGCCACGCCTCCGCCACGACCCCGGCACGCCCCCGCCACGCGCCCACCATGCTCTCGCCATGCCCCGGCCATACTCTCACCATGCCCCCGCCACGTTCTTCGGTCCGCTCGGTCGGCTCGGTTAAAGCCCGGACCGGACCGAAGTTTTGTCAGGCTGGATTCCTGAGCTTGGACCGGCTGATTTTTTCAGCGGGCTAGGACCGAGCCGGCCCGATCCGAGCGGGCCACGAGACCGCCGGACCGGACCATGTCGTCCACCCTGAAGTACGACCGTCAGCGAGCACAGGTGTGGTGCTCGTCGCCTTGTCTGTCGGCAACTGGATGTGTGCCCTCTCCATGGCCGCCGTAGCCAAGGTTTGTTAGTCGCATGGCCAATCTACAATCGGCCACGGCAGCAACGAATTTGTGCTGGAACCTGGTATTTGTATTGTTGGATCCACCCATTTGTTTTTCTACAACCCCTTTCTTTTTTTTCTACCAACCCATTTGATTTTGATGAACATTTCGATTTTTGCTGAACCGGTACTCGCTTTTGCTGGAACCAGCTGGTGAATATGCTGCAAGGTGGACACCTCGCCGGAGGAAGCTACATCCAGTGGCAAGGAGGGTTGCGGCCAATGGCGTTCAAACGCCAAGAGTTGCAACCGTGTACGCTCGAGCTACAACCGGTGACTAGGGAGCTGCAAGAGGGGTGGCCGTTTTCGCTGAACAATTTTCTTTTTGCTGGAACCAATGTGTTGTGTTGCTGGAACGAAGATACTTTTTTGCTTCACCGGCTGCAGAGTTCTTAAACACTCATGTCATTTTTGCTGGAACCTAAGTTTTGTTTTGCTGGAAGCGTTTTTTGATTGTGTTTCAACCGACCACCAGAGTTCTTTAGGTACGATGCATGTCGACAATGGAGGCCAGCAGAGACGGTGACGCCGTTCTATGATGGGTGGCACGAGTTTTGCTGTCCGAGGTGCATCCGGCCATCGACGGGAGATACAAGTAGCAGGGGAGTGCTGCTGGATCGACGACGGGATGTGGAGGATGTGCGACAATAGCAACGGCGAGCTGCAGAGAGATGTGGCGACCTGCAACCCATGGCGAGGTTGGGACTGCGGAGTGCGCAAGCGTTGTGCAGCAAGGCTGCGGGGGTGGGGTGGTTGTCCGAGTGCGGAAACCGAGGTGACTCATTGTGGGAGGTGTGGGAGGGGGCATGATGTGCGGGAGGAGAGAGAGGAAATCATGGGGCTAATTTTGCCTGAATCCAACGGCTCCTAGGCGACCGGCCGAAAATTGGGCCGATGCGCCGGCGCCTAGCAGTCGCCTTTTACAATTGTAACAAGGAATGGCATATCGGCTGCATAATTCTTGTTCATTTTTACATTTCTCAACTACCTGTTTTTTTTTCAAATATATGTTTTGCTCCCTACTTTTTTCATACACATTTGCATATTTTTTGTATACATCTAAAACAATTTTTACATACGTTTGATATTTATGTACATATCATGTTTTTGAACATTTATAACTATGTGTTAAATACTTTTCAAATACACATTGAATTATTTTTCAAAATGATACAAAACATTTCTGAAACTATGCAAACATTGTTTTACATTGTATAATTGTTTTCTTCGGAAATGTCACAAATATATATGTGAAACGCACACTAGTAGAAAAACGACCTTACGTTCGCATCATTAGTCCCGGTTTGATTACGGCCCAAAACTAATGTGACCATTAGTCCCGGTTCCAACGGCTAGGCCGCGGGCATCATTAGTCCCGGTTCGTGGCTTGCCTATAGTCCCAGTTTATGTCACAAACCAGGACTAAATGGGTGATGGCATGCTGGCATCAGGCTCGGGGCCCCGCGCGCCCATTTATTCCCGGTTTGTGTCACAAAGCGGTACTAGAGGCATACCTATAGTACCGGTTTGTCTAACCAACCGGGACTAATGATGTCACTATATAAAGCATTCGTCCAACCCGAACCCATTCTCTCTGTTTACCCCTTTCATTCCTCTCCTCTGTTCTCCCCCCTTTGCTTGAGCTCATCCTTCATTTTTCAAAATTTGTCAAAATTTGAAGGCACCTAATCCATCCAAGTGTTCATAAAGGTTAGCAATTTTGTCCTTTAATCTCTCATTGCTAGATTAGCTCGTGCAATGCCCTATAAGTATAGTGATTTGTGGGTTTTAGTTTGGGAGTAATTATATGTGGGAGTTTATTTGATTTATATACTATTTGAACTCAAATTAACTTCTTAGTTTACATATGTAGGTGAGGTTTGCTTAGTGCCTTCCGGTTCCCGTCCTAACAACCGTCAATCGCCCACACCGTCCCATCAAAGGCACCACCTTCATGAGCCTCTTGTTCTTATCCTTTTTATAAAAAAAAATCATGTTTTTATGATTTAGATAGTTACTTGTATAATTTTCTTACCTGTATGGTTGTTTGTTATACCTAGTGGCATGGTTTTGATATCCGTCCCCGTCGACCCTCTTCCGGTTTATGATTCGGATGTGGTGTATATATGTTCTTTTATAACTATTTGTTGCATTTCGTTTTTATGACAATTATGCCCATCAAGTTGACATAAATATTTTTATCTAGGAGGTATGTGAACCGGAAATTGCAACTGACCCTCTTGTCGAGAAGTTAATTTAGTTGAAAAATAAAATGAGTATTTGAAAGGAAAATTGAAAAAAATTGAAGAAGAGAAGATGAAACTGGAGTTGTATGCTGCCGATGTCGTCGATGATAACAAGATCAAGATGGATGCAATGCGCTTGAAGATTAAAAAGATTAAAAAGATTAGAAAATATGTCGTTAATCAAGAGGCTTGGTATCACTATATTGTTGGATCAATTGTTACCTTAGTTACGATCTTGATCGCATTTGTTGTTGTATTTAAAGGCTTTGGCTAGAGAGTTTGTGTGTTGTTTTATGAGAATAAGTGTGTATGAACTTTATGTATGAACTTGTATTAATTTGGCCTTTTCGGTGTTGTGTAATGAAGATGAGCCGGCAATGGATGTACAATGACCGATGCTCTCCCGAGTTCATTAATGGCGTGCACACTATTCTAGTTGCGCCGAGACAAACAAGCGGGCGAATGGCTTTATGTGTTGTCCATGTGCTGTTTGTAAGAATAACCACAATTACTCCAACTTAAGAACCAGTCACGTCTGGTTTCATGTCCGGCTATAACTGTTGGATCAAGCACGAAAAAAGAGGGATTCTAATGGAAGAGAAGGAAGAAGAAAAGGATGATGACAGCTATATCACAGCTAGAAATCGCGTCAACGGATGTTTAGCAACATACTTATTCAAATATAACAAAGTGTACTACGCATATTGCAGAAACGGCAAAGTCTACTAATTCAATCCATGGGCTAGAAAGCCATCCAAGTCCAACACATCCATCTGTTGGGTGGGTGAGCGAGCGGGGTACGGGTAACAAATGAGGCGGGGATGGAGGCGTGGGCTCGAGCAACCGATCGGGGATGGATGGCTGGGATCCGGCCCAGGCGGGTCGATCCGTGGGACGGTGAAACGAGCGATTGATTGGTTCGCGGTGCCCTGGGTCCAGATAACTGGCGCTAGCATGGCGGAAGCTTCTCCGTCTGTTGGCACCTCCTCGGCTGATCCGCGTGTGTTCGGTTCATGTGGAGGTCGATGTTTGCGTCACGCCCGCTCCGTCGCAAAACCCTAGCCACCGTCTGTCCTGCGCCGCGCGCGCCGTATGTATATATATATACGGCGTATTGCCAGGTCATTCCACCCCGAAACAATTCCCCCCGCGCCGCGGCGCTCACCACCTACCTACCTTCCACCTCGAGTAGTAATGGCCGGCGCTAGCGCAGTTGTCGTCCGAGGAGGAGAATGCTCGAGTCTTTTAACATTTGTCTACACGATTAACCTGTTTTTGAACATTTTTGGACTACGTGTTACATAGTTTTTGAATACACATAGAATTATTTTTTGAAATGATACAAAATATTTAAATAATGCAAACATTTTTTTTCATTGTATAATTATTTTTTTCTAAAATGTCACAAACATATTTTTGAAGCGCTTGAGCATAGTTTTAAATGTAATGTACATTTTCTTTGAATGCTACGATTTCTTTATTTCGAATTACATGAACATTTTGTTACATTGTATAACATTTTTGAAAAGTGTCACGTACATTCTATGTCCACGGTTCAGCTATCGAACCCTTCAAATCGTCCATTCTATTTGGGGATCATGTCCGGAGGATACAATAGAAGTGATAAAAAATGTATTGGGCATCACATCTTCTGACTTCGAGGAGAAATACATGTGTGTCTGCCGACACCTGATGGTCGATTGACTAAGGGTAAGGGTAGCTTCAAAATTTGCAAGTTAATTTGGGTAAGTGCTTGTTTTCTTTTGTTGGGCATCCTACACAGGCTGGCAAAGAAGTTTTGGTTAAGTCAGTTGCGGAGCCAATCCTTACCTTTATTATGAGTGTCTTCAAGTTCCCATTTGGTGTTTGTGATGACCTGAATACGTATGGTTGGAACTAGTATTGGGGAGCGGAGAAAGGTAAAAGCAAAACTCACAGGTACGCTTGGCATAAGATGACCCGGCCGAAGTCAAAAGGAGGCCTCAGGTTTAGGGATTTTCGAATCTTCAATCAAGCTCTGTTGACGAGACAAAGCCCGGCGTCGCGGACGTGGAGACGAGGGCCTTCGTCGTGTACGAGGGCCCGGCGGCGGCGGGCGGGCGGCCGGGGAGGTCACTCAAGTCGGGGTTTTGGCCACGCTGGACGACGAGCCTGTCGAGGCTTGGCAGATCGTCCCGGCCGGCAGCGCTGACTCCACCAAGCTGGCCCAACCGGTGCTGTGCCACCTCCCCTACAGCAGCTGCCGCCCGGTGACGAGGTCCCGTTGCTCCCATGGGCATGATGCGGGCGTGGGTGCGCAACCAGCTCCTGAACAAACACCGCCTGCCCAGGGACCTGCCGCTGTGCTACATCGGGGGAAGGTCCTGTGCCAGTCCGACATGAACGCGCGACGCACCCGCTTCCTCCTCCCGGCCCGCGCACGCGCCCGCCTCCGCGCCTTCCTCTACCCCGCCGAGATCACCGCGTGCGGATTCAACACTACCGATCCCAAGCCGATTAGGATCCCCGGGGCGAGGGCCAGGCGTGTCCTTGTCCGCCTCCGTCAGCAGTGGCCAGTGTGCCGGGGTCGTGGCCAGTGCATGTCTGACCACCTGAAGCTGAACTAATTCCACCGTAACGACGCCACCGTCATCAACGGTAAGGGGTACAGGAGCTTCATGGTGGACTGCAGCCTAGAGGCCGGTGGCGGCGTCGAAGTGTGGGCGTTCCGGTGGCCGCGTGGGATCTGTCCGTGCCTTTTGATCGCCAAGAAGGACGGCTTCCGCCCCGCCCGATACCCGTAGACCGGACCGAGATGTTCAGCGAGCCATTTTTTCTGGACCGGACCGTGTGAGCGTCAGCTTGGTTAGGCCCGAGAGGACCGAATGGACCGGCTGGTTATGTTGCCTGGGAGTCTGTTTTTGTTGTGTTTAGCTGCTGTGTAGGCACCTTTTGATTCTGGAAAGCAAATGAAGACAGAGGAGGAGATCGTCATGCAAAATGATCAGTTTACGGCTCCAACTGAAACTGTATTGTCTGACAAAACTGACGTTACGGCTATATTTGTCGAAACTGTATTGTACGCGAGACCTGCTGCAGCTGCTCCTTCATCTCCATAGCGTCCACGGCGGGGGAGATGGCGACAGTCGACGACGACGGGCAGGTGCAGCGCTCCCTCCTCTACTCCTTTCCCCGCGTGCAGGTGCAGATGAGGAGGTGTTGGTCGACGAGACTAAGGGGAGAGACAAGATGGCGGAAAGTGGAGGAGGTGCAGGTGGTCAACGACGGCAACGGCGGGTCGGCGGCCGGCGGAGGCGGCGCTCCCTCCCTCCTGCAGCTGTATGGTGGGCAGCGGCGGCGGCGCCGGGATGGGATGCGGAGGCGGCGTCGGGATTGAGCGACCGAACGAACAGAGTGCGACTGCATGTCAGGGTGGACACGGTCCGGGCCGGTCCGGTCCCTGACCGAGCCGACGTTTGGACCGGCCGCCGGCGGGCCGGACCGGACCGGACCGACCAGCCATGCGGGCCTGTTTTCAGGGACCGGACCGGCGGCGTCGAAGCCCGGGCCGGACCGAGCGGACCGGCGAAGCACCACCGGCAACGAAGGTATAGCGACGTGGGCGGGTGCTATGGCGAGTGGACGACGTGTGCGTGCGCCGGCGGCATCGTGGGCGACATGCCGAAGGAAGTGTGCTGGGTCGAGCCGGCCGGGGCGCAATCGTTAGCGATGATTCTGCGCATGTTTATTAGTTGCATTTTTGTTGTTACATGCAAGTAATTTATCGCGTGCATGAGCCCACAATTTTGTGTGTGCGGGCCTTGCCATGATTAGCGGATGAAATCTAACGTCGAGTTAATCGTGTGACAACGCCGTGATTATCGGATCGAATCATGTTTCTCTCGTTCTTTCCTCTGCACGTTCGACTGAATAAAAGGAAACGGTAGCGCGGTGGCGCATGATTATCGGAATGAACACATTTCTCCTTGATCTCGTTGATCTAGTATTAAGTCGCCAACAAAAGGAACGGGAGCGTGAAGTGAAGGCGCCTTAATTATCGGATCAAATCTCGTTGATCTCGTTCTTTCAATTTTGTGTTGACTGATTAAAAGGAATAAAATGGCAGCGCGTGATCTGATTCCTCTTCTATCTCTTGCCCCCGGGAAAACTGCCTATCCCTGTGTGACTCAGATAATAACGGGCGTGACCTGAGTCTTCTACTGTACTTGACTGAAGAAAAGGAAAAAAATCTAGTCTACCTCAGATAATCACGGGCGTGACCGCGCTTTCTTTCCTTTCTCTGTTCTCCTCTACCTCAGGAGCGGGAGAAGTTGGCTGGGTGGGCTCGTCCGCAGTGGCTGCGCGGATCTCACGGCCAGAACAGGATGTCGCCGGTGGCTTCGCCGACGAGAAACGGCCTGCAGCTTCGGTTCGCTCGGTTGGACGGGTCAAAGACCGGACCGGACCGAGGAAATTTCGGGCCGAAATTTGGTAACCGGACCGGCCAATTTCTGCAGCGAGCCAGGACCGATCGGTCCGGTCCTGAACGGGCCACGAGCGGGCCGAAAAGCCCGCTCGCGCCGTCCAGCCTGAACTGCATGCATTGGGCTGTGCCTTTTCTCGGTCCGACCGAGCAGACCGGTCAAAGCCCGGACCGGACCGACGTTTTCTCGGGCCTAATTTGACGGCCCGGACCGGCTGATTTCTTTACCGGGCCAGGACCGAGCGGGCCAAGACCGAGCGGGCCACGAGCGGGCCGAAAAGCCTGCTCGGTACGTCCACCACCCTGACCGATACCCGTAGAGTGTGTACCTAGTTGGATCGTCTCGCTGGGATCTCATATTGCATGTCAACTGTGTCCGACAGATGGTACTCTCCGGTCGTAGTAGAGCTGTCCCTCGGTCTTTGGTCAAGTTATTGTATCTTAGTGATCAGCTAGCTAGCTCTCCTTAATTATGTTGCAAGTACAATTCTGATTATGAATGCAATCTTTTCTATAACACTGTGCTTACACTGGTAGGACAGTCAGCCTTCGGTTTTACATTCGTAGCAAGGAATGGCGTGCATAATTGTACATGTGAACATTTTTCAAATACATGTTTTTTAAATACGAGCTGCCTACTTTTTTTCATACACATTTGTATATGTTTTTTATATATCTAAAACATTTTGTAATACGATTAACATTTGTCAAATACTCCTACATGATTACCATGTTTTTGAACATTTTTTGGAGTATGTGTTAAATATTTTCTGAATACACATTAAATTAACTTTTGAAATGATACAAAACATTTTTCAAACTATGAGAACATTCTTTATATTGTATAAACATTTTTTCTATAAAATGTCACAAACATATTTTTGAAACGCATGAACATAGTTTTAAATGTAACATACATTTTGTTTGAATGCTATGATTTTTTTCTGAATTACACAAACATTTTTTATAAAATGCCACAAACATATTTTTGAAACGCATGAACATAGTGTGGCCTGATCCGCGCCTGCTCGGTTCGTCCGAAGGTAGCCTAGCCGTGTGTGCCCCACTACGTTGCAAAACCGAAGCCCTATCCTCCACCGTCCGTCCTGCGCCGCGCCGTATGTGTATACTCCCTCCAGTACTTACTCCGTGTATATTTATTTGGGTCAAGTCAAACTTTGCAAAGTTTGACCTAATTTATTTTAAAAAATATCAATACCTACAATATTAAATATATGAACTATGAAGCTACATTTCGTAACAAAACAAACAATATTGATTTGGCATTGTGAATATTGAAACTTTTTGTCTATAAGTTTGGTCAAAGTAGAGATACTTTAATTTCGAAGATAGCTTATAATCAGACTAAAAAGGACCGGAGGGAGTACATATACAATCGTTTTGCCAGGTCATTTCCCCCAAAAAGCATTTTCCCCCGTGCAACTGCGCTTACTACCTAGCTTCAACCTCAAGTAACGGCGCTAGGGTAGTTTCATGTCGATCGAGGAAGGATGGCCAAGGGGCGGGGATCTGCGGGGACAACGGCCTGGGGGCTTGACCTCGAGCTGCACCTCGGGCTGCCGTCCGCGCGGACCGCGTTTGACCTCGACCTGAACATCGACCTCGTGCTCTTTGCCGGCCCAATCCCGGTGGAGAATCTCGCCCTCGTCGTTTACGAGGGTCCGGTGGTGGTGAGCGGGGCCGACATGCTGGTGCCTCCCGCGGTGATCGAGAGTGTTGCGGCGAATGTGGAGATGGGGGCCATCGTCGTCCATGAGGGCCCGGTGGGCCAGGACGGCGCGGTCACCGTGGTCGTGGTTTCGGCCACAATGGATGACAAGTATGTCGAGGCCGGGTAGATCGTTCCGACCAGCGTGGACATCATTCACTGAGGTCGGTGTTTTGGCCACGCTGCACGAGGAGCACGTCGAGGCCGAGCAGATCGTCCCGGGCGGCAACGCCAACTCCATCGTCCTGGCGATGTGCCACCTCCCCCTGCAGTAGGTGCCACCTAGCATGGGGATCTCGTTGCTCCCCTAGGCAAGCAGTGGCGCACAATGCGCGACGAGCTCCAGAACAAACACCGCCTACGCGGGGACCTGCCGCTGAGCTACATCGGGGAGAAGGTCTTGAGCCAGTTAGACATGAACCCGCGGCACACACGCTTCCTCCTCCTAGCTCGCGCACACCCCGCCATCATGCCTTCCTGTACGTCGCCGCCGACATACCCGGGCGCAAGGTTGTCAAAATCGCGATTCTCTTATACGATTCTACGACTTTACGATTCAAACCTGCCCCTCTGATTCTATGATCACTGATAGAAAAAGAGGCTTCCGTCCAGCCCCATTAGTCGCGAAACTGTAGGAACCGCGACTAATGAAGTCTTTAGTTGTGGTTCGGCAGATGAACCGCGACCAAATGCCTGGGCCCAGGGCGCTCGCGGGCTTTAGTCGCGGTT
>NC_057807.1:610744160-610744555 GCF_018294505.1 Triticum aestivum | reverse complement strand
CGCGACTAAAGCTCCTCCCTTTTAGTCGCGGTTTGTGGCACGAACCGGAACTAATGGGGTTGAGACCTTTAGTCCCGGTTCGTGCCACGAACCGGTACTAAAGGTCCCATTTTCAAACTCTACCCCCCCCCCCCCGGGATCGCCTTTTCAGTTTTAAAAAAAATAAAAGAAAATAATGGAAATGTCAAAAAAATAAAAGAAAATAAGTTTCTCATGTGATATGTGGTCTAGTTGTTGGGAAAATTTGCAAATGTGAATTTTGACTTTATTTGCAAAATCTCTCTGAAATTTGTAAAAATGGGCATAACTTTTGCATACTAACTCGGATGAAAAAGTTTTTTATATGAAAAATCATCTACTCGAAAAGTTACATCCAAATTTAACAGGGGGAACCC
>NC_057807.1:610721415-610743530 GCF_018294505.1 Triticum aestivum | reverse complement strand
TGGAATGATGAGGGGTGATAAAAGAATAAATTGAGAAGTGATGAGGGGTGGTGATTAGAGACTAGAGGTTAAAATAATTCAGAAATTTGAAAAAAAAAATTCAATTTTTTTTTTCAAAAACCTGTGGCGGCCTTTAGTCGCGGTTAGCCACAAGAACCGCGACTAAAGGTCCTCCGCCCCGACCGCCACCTGGCGCCCACGTGGACGGGCCTTTAGTCGCGGTTCTTAAGCAACCGCGACTAAAGGGGGGGGGGGGGCTTTAGTCGCGCCTGGTTGGTCGCGGTTGCGCAACCGCGACTAATGGCAGTTGCGAACCGCGACCAAAGGCCCTTTTTCCACCAGTGGATTTTAGTTCATAGAATCTACTTTTTTACGATCCTGATAGTGAAGATTCTACGATTTGCGATTCTACCTTGAAGCTTCGATCCAATTCAAAATCACATTCTAACAACCTTGCCCGGTCGTGTCCTTGTCCGTCTAGGCGAGCAGCTAGTGGCTAGTCTGACAGACTGAAGCTGAACAAATTCCACCGCTGCAACTCCACCGTCATCACCGGTAAGGGGTACATGAGTTTCATCGTAGACTGCCGCCTGGAGGCAGGCGATGCTGTCGAGGTGTGGGCGTTTCAGTGGCCACCTGGGATCCGTTCGTGTCTTCTGACCGCAAAGAAGGACGGCGTCTGCCCCGCCCGAACCTGTAGAGTGTGTAGCCTTCCATCCTATCGCTGCGATCTCAATATCTCATAGTGCATGTCAACTGTGTCTGGTAGATGGTACTCTTGTTGTTGTTACTATTTTTTCTTGTGCGAGGAATTTGTTATTGTATCATAGTGAGCTAGCCTAGCGGTGGCTTGGTATTAGGTTAAGTTGTTATATCTTAGTGATCAGATAGGGTAGGTTGCCGACATGAAACTGCCCTACCTAACCTAGCATCGTTACTCGAAGGAAGGGGGTGATCCGCAGGATGGGAGAGGAGCGACATGACTGTCAAGTGGGGTTGTTACATTGTATAACATTATCAAAAAGTGCTACGTACAATTTTTGAATTTCATGGACATTTTCTAAACATCACACGCACTCTTGCGAATGGTACATACATTTTCTAAAAGTTGAGCGGACACATCCGTTGGGTTAGTGTTCGTGCGATAGGATATGGAGGGGTAGGATTCAAGGGAAGGGGCGATCTGTGGGATAGGAGAGGAGCGACGTGACTGGCTCGCGGGGTTGTGGGGTCGGATCACTGGCGTGGTGGAAGTTGCTTCATCCGTAGTGGGTGCCCGGAAAGTTGCTTCATCCGTTGCGCATGCTGCCGCGTGGACCATGGGCCGCTTGAGGGGTGCCTGATCCGCGTGGGCTTGCTTTTCGTTTGCATGTAGCCGCGTCATGAAAACCTAAGATACACCATATAAAGACCTAGGGCAGGGCTGCATACGGCGCCTCTCGACCATCTGTGCCTGCCGCGCCATATGTTTATACATACCATATTCCTTTTTCCCTCCCAAAAGCATTCCCCCAAGTCATTTTTCACACAAGTAGCCCACGACGCTTAGCTTCTGTTGAGTAACTGCACTAGTTTAGGTAGGGCTGTTTCATGTCGAGGATGGCTGATGGGCGTGGATCCGCGGGGATGGCAACGGGGGGCCTCGACCTGGAGCTGCATTTCGGCATGCCATCCGCGCCGATTGCCCGTGACTTCCACCAGAACGTCGACCTCGCAGTGCTCGCCGACCCGATCCAGATAGAGGCCGTCACGGTCTTTACCGGCCCGATCCCAATGGAGAACATCGCGGTCGCGGAGGTGGAGGAGGGTAACGAGAACGATCTCTCCATCGTCGTGTATGAGGGCCCGACGTAGGTGCGTACGACGCGGTGACCGAGGTGGGGGAGCTCAGGGTTTTGGCGCCGGCCATGCGGACTGAGGTGCAGAGCAATCTCGCCATCGTCGTGTATGAGGGTCCGGTGGATGGACTATCAAACACGAAGCAATCTATCCATGTACCTCGGCGACACCTAAACTGAATACTAATTGTACAACTTCAATACTAGCATTGCATTTATCACTTCTATTGTAAGTCACTAATATTGGATCGACATTCTAGTTACATTGGTACTTGAAGCGCCCTTCGTTTTTACAATCGTAGCTAAGAATGGCGTATCCACAGCATAATTTTTGTGTATGTTTAACATTTCTCATATACATGATTTCCTACAATTATATGTTTTGCTGCCTACTTTTTTTCATACTCAATTGTATATTTTTTTCTATACATCTAAAACATGTTTTTACACACATTTAACATTTGTCTACATGATAATCATGTTTTTGAACATACTTGGACTACGTGTTAAATGTTTTTCGAATACACAGTCAATTATTTTTGGAAATGATACAAAACATTTTTTATCTATGCAAACATTTTTGCATTGTGAAATGATACAAAATATTTAAATTATGCGAACATTTTTTACGTTGTATAACTCTCTTTTTCTAAGATGTCAAAAACATATTTTTGAAGTGCGTGAACATAGTTTTAAATGTAACGAACATTTTCTTTGAACACTACGATGTTTTATTTTGAATTACACGAGCATTTTGATTACATTGTATAACATTTTTTAAAGTGTCACGTGCATTCTATGCCCACGGGTCAGCTACTGAACCCTTCAATCATCCATTCTATTTGGGAGATCCTGCCCGGAGGATACAATAGAAGTGATCAAAAATGTATTGGGTGTCACATGTTCTGACTTCGAGGAGAAATACCTGGGTTTGTCGACACCTGATGTTCCGTTGAGTAGGGGGTAAGCTTCAAAATTTTTGTTTTCTTTTCATGGGCATCGTACAGGCTGGCAAAGAAATTTTGATTACGTCAGTTGCTCAGTTTCCCTACCTTTATTATGAGTGTGGTCAAGATCCCATTTGGTGTTTTTGGTGACTTGAATCGTATGGTTAAGAACTATTATTGGGGAGCGTAGAAAGGTAAAAGGAAAACTCACTGATATGCTTGGCGTAAGAAGACCCGGCCGAAGTTACAGGGGTTCTTGGGGTTTAGGGATTTTCGAATTTTTCGAATCTTCAATCAAGCTCTGTTGACGAGACAAGCCCGGCGTCTCTTAATTTTTTTAGGCAGCTTTTGTGCAAGACTGCTCAAAGCCAAGTATTACCCAGGTGGACGCTTAGAGGACACAGTGTTTTCGGGGAACCTGTCTCAATCATGTCAAGGCATTTGTCACGGGCTAGAGCTCCTCAAGAAGGGGCTTGTTTGGCATATAGCTAATGGAAAAAAGGTTAGAACACTAGTACAGAAGGGTCGTGACTAATGCCTCCCCCTTTAGTCCCGGTTCGAACTGGAACCGGGACTAAAGGTCGCGGCCACGTGGAGCTTCACCTTTAGTCCCGGTTGGTAACACCAACCGGGACTAAAGGAAATTTTATGAATTTTTTTTGATTTTTTTTATTTTCAAATTTATGAATTATTTTAACCTCTAATCTCTAATCACCACCCCTCATCACTGCTCAATTTATCCTCTAATCTTTAATCACCCCTCATCATTCCTAATCATCTAACTTCCTGAACGGTCACCCATCCTCCCACTCCCCCAGCATGAGCACGCTTAACTTCCGGGTTCTATTCTCCCTCGTTTCCAAGTCTGCATATGTTGTTTTCCTGACAATAGTAAGATGTCAATCCTATTAACCCTCAGGAATTTTGCGTGAGCATGAAGTGACACATTTCACTGTTTGAGTTTGAAACTATTGTTTTAAAAAACAATAATTATTTAGTAACACTAATATTTCTTGAGTAATTAGTTTGACCATTGTTTGACCACAGTTTGACCAGATTTGAACAAAATTCAAAATAACTGAAATAATTATTTAGTAACACTAATATTCTAGAATAATTAGTTTGACCATTGTTTGACCACAGTATGAAATTTTTTCGATTTTTTCCACTCTAGATCTTAAAAGCCCCGTAACTTTTTTTCTGTTAGGTTTTTGAGGATTTTTAAAATGTTTAACGGGTTCCCTCAATTAAATTTGGATGTAACTTTTCGAGTAGATGATTTTTCATATAAAAAACTTTTTCATCCGAGTCAGTATGCAAAAGTTATGCCCATTTTACTAAATTCTAGAGAGATTTTGCAAATAAATTCGAAATTCACATTTGCAAATTTTCCCAACAACTAGACCACATATCACATGGGAAACTTATTTATTTATTTTTTTGACATTTTCATCATTTTATTTTATTTTTTTTAAAACTGAAAAGGCGATCCACAGGGGGGTGGAGTTTGAAAATGTGACCTTTAGTACCGGTTCGTGCCATGAACCGGTACTAATGCCTCAAACCCCATTAGTACCGGTTGGTGGCTCGAACCGGGACTAAAGGTCTAACCTTTAGTCCCGGTTGGTGCCACGAACCGGTACTAATGGGCATCGCACCCTTTAGTCCCGGTTCGTGGCACCAACCGGGACTAAAAGGTCCAGACGAACCGGAACAAATGGACCACGTGGCCCCTGGGCGCACGAACCGGGACTAATGCCCCCATTAGTCCTGGTTCTAGACTAAACCGGGACCAATGGGCTAACCCGGGGTGGACCAAAGCCCTCTTTTCTACTAGTGGAATATGGTGGGATAGATGGCTAGTTCGAGGCAACACTAGTTCGCTTGTTTAAAGCAGGGGAAGATGTCGGTTCAAATGGGTGTGTGAGAGCAACTCCAATGGGGCGACCCATATTATCCGTTTGGGTCATCCGGACACAAAAGTTGGCCCAACGGGGCGACCCAAACGGATGTCCGTGTCCGCTTGTTGTCCGTTTGTCCGCCCTCCCGACCCAAACTGAACGCAAAAATGGGCCACAAATGGGTCCGAGCGGACAAAAGCAGACGCTCTCGTCGTCCGCTCTCATCTGCTCCCTCCCTCTCGTGCCCGCCCCTGGGCCCACGTATCAGTGACCGAGCGAGAAAACCAACCCAGCCGCAACCCCCACCCCAGCCGCGACCCCCACCCCACCTCTGCCTCCTCCCACAGCCCCACCAGCAGCAACTCCCTGTCAGCGGCGATGCATCTCTTCTCAAGCGACGGCAGCCGCGACCCCCACCCCGCCTCCGCCTCCTCCTCCGACCACCGCGTCCTCCAGCTCGCTGCCGCCTGTCGGTGTCAAAACCGGCGGATCTCGGGTAGAGGGTCCCGATCTGTGTGTCTTAGGCTGATGGTAACGGGAAGCAAGGGACACAATGTTTACCCAGGTTCGGGCCCTCTCGATGGAGGTAAAACCCTACTTCCTGCTTGATTAGTATTGAAGATATGAGTAGTACAAGAGTAGATCTACCACGAGATCGTAGAGGCTAAATCCTAAGAGCTAGCCTATGATGGTATGATTGTAATTGTGATCGGCCTTCTAAGGACCATCCTCTCCGGTTTATATAGACACCGGAGAGGGCTAGGGTTTACATGGAGTCGGTTACAAGGAAGGAAATATAATATCCAAATCGCCAAGCTTGTCTTCCACGCAAAGGAGAGTCCCATCCGGACACGGGTCGAAGTCTTGAGTCTTGTATCTTCACGCTTCAATAGCCCGGATGATGTATACAGTCCGGCTGTCCGGATACTCCCTAATCCAGGACTCCCTCAGTAGCCCCTGAACCAGGCTTCAATGAAGATGAGTCCGGCGCGCAGTCTTGTCTTCAGCATTGCAAGGCGGGTTCCTTCTCCAAATACCCAAGGTTATTTGTCGAACACGTAGACCGTGTCCGGATCTGCAAGATGATCTTCACACACCATTGTAGGGAACATAGCGTAAATCCGTTCTGCTGGCAATCTTCGTACGTCGTGCCCTTGCATCGTGGCCTAGTTCAACATGAACCGGCGTTTCCTGCTCCACCCCGACTCGCGTTGCGAGGCGGTTTTATTGGCACGCCCTGCCAAAGCAGAGATCGTGTTCCTCTTATTACGGGATCTTTCATCAATATGGGTGTGTGTGACCCCACGGCGACCGTTGGTATGACTCCGTATATTTTAGATAAGTCTCAAGGGGTCACGCTGAGGACTCTTGATATTCATCCCCTTTATAAAGGGGCCGAGGCCTACGCCTCTTTTCCACCTCTCCTGCTCCTTCTCGCACCTCGAGCTCCAGCACTCAAAACCTAAGCTCCAACCCCCCAGATCCTCCAGTATGTCCGGATCCGACGCAAAAGGCCGGTGGGTGGCCTCCTCGATCCAAGAGGAGGATATTGCTAAGCTTAGGGAGGTCGGATACCTGGCCGCCGATATCCAGCACAGGCTTCCTGCTCCAGGGCAAGTTATCCCCATGCCGGAGCCCAACAAGAGCGTCGTGTTTGTCCCTCACTTCCTCTGAGGCCTAGGCCTCACCCTCGACCCCTTTGTGAGGGGGCTCATGTTCTACTATGGCTTGGATTTCCATGATCTAGCTCCAAACGCCGTCCTCCATATCTTGCCGTTCATTATTGTACGCGAGGCTTTTCTCCACGTCAACCCACACTTCGGCTTATGGCTCAAGACCTTCAATGTGAAGCCGAAGATGATCGAGGGGAGACATGCGGAGTGCGGAGGTGCCATAATAAGCAAGAACGTCGATGCCCCATGGTCGGAGGGTTCTTTTCCGGAAGTATCCGATGTATGGCAACGGAGGTGGTTTTATGTCACAGCTCCCAGTGGCACAAAGTGGGTAGCCGCCCCTGAGTTCCGCTCAGGCCCTCCGTCACAGTTAGCATCTTGGACCGACGTAGGACGGAATTATGGGCCTGCTAGCGATGTACCAGAACTGCAGAATCGTATCCGGGATCTTATTGAGAGGGACATAAATCTTGTCAACATAATGCAAGTGATGCTAATCCGGCGGATGTTGCCGTGCAAACGTCGGCCTCTCCGGATGTGGGAGTTTAATCCGGAGGGTCCGCAAACTATTAAGCACTTCTTCGGCCTGAAGCTCGAAGGAATGTGTAAATTATTCTTCGGACCACAAGTAAAGTGTCCGGACACCACCGAAGATGCGGGCCTAAGCTGCAATCGCCTAGATGCCCAAGTAAGTAGCCTTAAAGCCGCGTACTTCATTTATATTTATCATAATTATTCTGAAAATCCCTCTGTGGCCAGGAATGGCTCAACAAGGCGGAGAGAACCAGGTGTCCGGCGCCACTTCCTGAAGGCTCGCCCGGTCCAACCATTGCCAAGATGCTTGGCCGGGTGCTCAACAAAATCCTCTCAGGGAAAGGCGAAGGAAAGGGCAGTGAAGCCGAACTTCACACACTATGCATCCAGGTCGGGGGAATCGCTACCTCTCCTATGGAGGATGGTCAGCAGGGGGAGGTTAAAGTCTCCTCCGCACGCGGGAAGAAGAGGGCAGCCTCTGAAGACTTGGAGGCGGAGGCGCCCAAGCAAGGGAAGAAGGTATCACCAGGGGGCTCTGCCACGATGGGCACCCTCACTGCATCGTGCCCACCAACAGGACAGGCCTCCACCGAGCCGTAAGTTATTCATTAATTCGAAGGTATGGTGTTACTCCGAGATTCATAACCGGGACTTCGTCTTTTGTAGTCTGGCGAGCAGCTCTTCTCAACAGAGTTCGTCTTTGGGGGACCTTCGTCCGGAGATGATGGAGATTGAGACTCCACCCATCTCTCCGCCTCATGAAGCGAGCGACACGGAGGTGTCGTCACGGAGGAGTCCGGATCTGCCGAAGCCGGAAGCGAACACGTCAGTCACCCTGAGCCCGGAGCGTTTGGCTCCCACGGGGGGCGATGGGAAGGGTCCAACACAGTTCGATGTCCGGCCGGACATGTTGACAGGCTTTCTGGAGCGAGCCTTACTCTCGGAGGAGCACCGCTCTTTAATGAGCACGGTGCTCACGAAGATTTCATCCGCTACCAGCGGTTTGAATGAGGCATTTACAAGCCTGCTCAAAGGCTTTGAGGTATGTAGTGAAAATGCACTATTTTTTGGTTATGAAGCACGCGCTAGGTGTGCTCCCTATGAATAGTAGCCCCTGAGACTCTGGTTGCCCGCCATAGGCGGCAAACGGGGGATCATATAGTAATGGTTGTGCTGTATATGTGCACGTGTATATAAGGATCCGGCAGCCGACCAGTTTGTTGAAGTTGCCGAACTAAGGAGGCAGATCGGATCTATTGATACCGATATCACGCTGGTGAACAAACGGCTGGAGGAGTCACAGGGTACGTGCTCTGCTTCCCTTATTATGTTGTATAGGAAAATTTGAAAATGACATAATATTAATGCCCTGTGTATGCACTACAGATGGTGCTGCTGTCGTGGAGGCCCTAAGGGTAGAGCTTGCTCAGGCCAAGGAAAAAGCTCGGGCTAGCAATGCGACTTCCCTAAAGGCGGCCGAAGAGTTGAGAGCCGAACAGGCTGCTCATCGCCGAAGCGAGGAAAAGATAGCCGAAATGGCTGAAGAGTTGAAAAATGCCGCCGACCGGTATGTGCTCCTTGAAATGGAGAATAAGGCTAGTTCGGCCGAACTGGACAAGGCACTTAATGCCGCCAAGGAGATGCGGACCGAGATCCGGGGTATCGGGAGGAGCTCCAACAGGCCAACAAAATCGTGGCTGGGCGCTCCTACCTACTACGAACGAAGTTTTTTGATCCAAAGTATGCTCCCCTAGCTGGGCGCTGGAGTCCTGCAGACGCATATGCGGACTTGAAGAATAGTACAGTTGACGCTGCCAAGTTCTTCGAGGATCAAGGTGATAAGGAAGTGGAGAAGCTTTTATGGTCACAATTCAATGCTCCCATTCGCCCGCTGCCGTTAAATGAGAAGGTGGCTGTTGTGGCGGAGCTTCATAGGTTGTCCGGGCTTGCAATGCGGTCTGTAATAGACCATCTTTAGCCTGCGGGGCCCAAGCCGGACAGTTATTTTGGTTTGGTGCAACAATTTCTTGGGGTCGTGTCTCAGATCGACGCCATGAGGAGGTTGATGTGCATAGAGGGTGTGCGGATGGCACTTGCCCGCGTTAAAGCCTATTGGACGGATATGAAGGCCACCATTATAGCGACCCAGGATCTGGCGGGCGGCCAATATCCGGCCGAGCACTACCTGGCGCAGGTCACAGAAGGTGCCCACCTAATAGAGGCGCAGTGCTCGAAGAATGTTCTCTTCGACTGAGAAGTCAAATCATTGTAAAGAACAATGTTTATTTTGATTATAAGGCTATATTTATACTTTTTGCCTGAAAATATGATTGTGTCCCCTGTACGGCCGTTTTTATATGTATAAGTAGTCCGAAAGATAGCAGTCGTTGGCTTCAGCCCCCACGCATACAATGCGGGGGTGTTCGCGAAAAATATGCTTAATCACACTTGATCCAACGTCTTGGTACATTAAGGAGGTGATCGCACGTCGAACTAGGCAACCGGACTATATAGCTGTAACACTTTCACTTAGCCATGGGAGTCAAATGGTGGGGCTACTATGTAGCCCCTGGTACATTCGTGTGCATCCGAATACAGGCGCGTATGTACATGGCCGGAAAATGGCCCTTCGTTAATGCGGAGGAATCCTTAAAGATTCTGGTGAGTCTTCGAGTGGTTGAACAGTCTCTCGCTGTATCATGACAGTCAGTTTTCGGCTTTCTCTACTGAGGCGCTCATCCAAAATAACCAGGGCACAATCGCAGTAGTTCTCCTTTGGCCTGCCTTAGCCGATAATAACGGAACATAAGGCGACAAACACAGGAGCCGGGCAAACCCAACATTTTACCCAAGACATGATTCGGAGCTGATGCATATAAGGCCAAACTCGTGACGTCGAATACTCCCGAAGGTATTCGGTCTTTGTGAAGGAAAACAGGCTGACGAAAGCCTGCTATAAACCCTAAGGTTCCAGGCACGTGCAATGAATCTGTCGTGGCGAAATGCCAATAACGGCAGTATCCTCTGTGGGTATGGAACCCATGGGATGGTTAAACAACAAGAGGCAGTAGAAAAGGTTTACACAGGGGCTTAATCTAAAAAGAAACATGTTGAACGGGGCCCTGCTGCACGTCTGCGCCTTTGTCTCCGTTGTGCCGTATCCTGGAAGGGTATCGCGTGGACGTTGTCTGTGAAAAAACAAAACTCGTAGGAGAGTACAACGTAAGTAAGCGATGGATAATAAAAGTGTTAGATACTAGTCTGCCAATAAGGTTGATCCAAGTGTGGGGCTGTATTAAATATTTATAGCCCCTGGTTTCCGCTATGGGAGTACATATACGGTGCCCTGGTTGAATTTTATCCGGGCTATCGGACTCATCTAACCGTGTCTGTGGTCTTAATGACCAGTCATGTATATGATATTTGGAGGCCGCTTACAGTCCGGCCGCCAGGGCCGTCGCGTGTTCCTCTGCGCGTGAAGAGCGCTCTGTGATTCCGCTAACGGTGATGACGCCACGTGGACCGGGCATCTTGAGTGTAAGGTAGCCATAATGCGGCAATGCGTTGAAGCGGGCGAAGGCCATTCTTCCAAGCAATGCGTGATAGCCGCTTTGGAAGGGGGCGATGGTGAAGAGTAGTTCTTCGCTTCTGGAGTTGCCTGGGGAGCCGAATGTTACTTCCAGCACGACGGAGCCCATGTCGTAGGCTTCAACGCCAGGTATCACCCCTTCAAAGGTGGTGTTGCTTTGGCTAATTCTGGATGGGTTTATCCCCATTCTGCGGACAGTGTCCTCGTATATTAAATTGAGACTACTGCCGCCGTCCATAAGGACACGGGTGAGACGGTATCCGTCGATTATTGGGTCAAGCACCAAGGCCTGTGATCCTCTGTGCCGAATACTAGTTCGGCTGTCCATGTGATCGAAAGTGATCGGACGAGACATCCAGTAGTCAGATGTGGATACGATGGGCTCAACATCGTGTGCGTCTCTGAGCGCGCGTTCTTGCCTTCTCGTGAATGTGTGAGTCGCGTGGATCATGTTTACTGTTTTAACCTCTCGAGGGAATTTTTTCTGTCCCCCAGTGTTCGGCTGGCGAGGTTCGTCCTCGTCTTCACTTGGTGTTTCCCTCCCTTTGTGTTCGGCATTTAATTTGCTGAACTGCTTGAAGACCCAGCACTCTCTATGGGTGTGGTTCGCAGGTTTCTCCGGGGTGCCATGAATTTGGCATAGTCTGTCCAGGACTCTGTTCAAACCAGACGGTCCCTCTTTGCTGCCTTTGAATGGCTTTTTTTGCTTATCAGGTCGAGAGCCCCTGAATCCGGCGTTGACCGTCGTGTTATCCGGGCTCTCTTCCTTGTTTTGGCGTTTGTGCTTATTACGCCGTGGCTTCCCGTTGCCATCCCTTATTTCGGATGTGCTTGGGTCGCTGGTGCCTTTACGAGCTAACCAGCTATCTTCGCCCGCACAAAAGCGGGTCATTAGGCTTGTTAAGGCTGTCATTGTCCTTGGCTTTTCTTGGCCGAGGTGTCTGGCAAGCCATTCGTCACGGATGCTGTGTTTGAATGCCGCTAAGGCTTTGGCGTCCGGACACTCGACAATTTGATTCTTCTTTGTGAGGAATCTGTTCCAAAGCTTGCGGGCGGACTCTCCGGGCTGTTGGATTATGTGATTTAGATCGTCTACATCCGGAGGCCGGACATAAGTCCCTTGAAAATTGCCCCTGAAAGCGTCTTCGAGTTCCTCCCAACTCCCAATTGAGTTTTCGGGGAGGCTTTTCAACCAGTGTCGAGCTGGTCCCTTCAGCTTGAGGGGAAGGTATTTGATGGCGTGGAGATCATCCCCACGAGCCATGTGAATATGCAGGATAAAATCCTCGATCCAGACCCCTGGGTCTGCCATTTCGTCGTATGCCTCTATGTTCACAGGTTTAAAGCCTTGTGGGAATTCATGGTTCAGTACTTCTTCGGTGAAGCACAAGGGTGTGCAGCCCCTCTGTATCTGGGCGCGTTGTGGCATGTAGTCAGCTGTTGTTGTGTCCGGTGCTTATTCCGAACTGGTATTTGGCTTGTATTAGCGTTTGGTTGACCGTAGTCCCTCGCTGGGGTGTGTCCTTTAGATCCGTAGATGGACCTGGCTGCACCGGCCTTCTTATCCAGCTTCCCACGTAGATCGTGGGCGGTGTCAGTAGCCGCTCTATTGTGGTTGTGAAGCGGTACGTCTGGTCTCCTGGTTGTATTATTCTTTGGTCAGACGGCCTCGTCGTCGAATTCTGGCAGTAGCTTACGTTTTGGATAGCTTTTGGTATGGTGGTGGTTGCCATATCTTTCTTCACTGTCTAGCACTTTATTCCATCTGTGACTGAGCTTTTCCTGTACGGCCTTAAGCTGATGCTTCTGCTTCTTCAGACTTCTTGCTGTGGCCATAAGCTTTTGGTGGAGAATGTCTCATTCCACTCGTTTGTTCGGAATGGTGAATGCATCGTCGTCCGGACTGTGTTCATGTTCTGGGGCGGTTTCATGATCTCGTCCCTCCGGATCCTTGTGGTCGGATATTTGCTCTGAGCCCGGTTTGGCGTGACCTGGCTCGTCCTGCTCCATTGCTGAGTCCATGTGGTCATCACTGCTTTCGGGGTTTACTGGTATGTCGATCCTTCTTGCGCTCTTGTCGCTATTTTTGTTGTTGCTGGACTTTGAGCGGCGTCTGCGCCGCCGTTTTGGCTTTTGCCCGGGTGTTTTATCTTCCGGATTATCGTTGTCGTCCTTCTTGGGCGTATCTACCATGTATATATCATATGACAAAGTAGTAGTCCCGCGCCCTAGAGATTCTGGAGCTTCTCCTGCATTGTCGTCCATACCGTCGATGTCTTCGGAGTCGAAGTCAAGAACGTCGGTTAAATCATCGATCGTGGCAATGAAGTGGGTGGTGGGTGGGCAACGAATTCCTTCGTCGCCTGCTTCCCACTCAGGCCGGACATAGTTCGGCCCAGAGCCTCCTGACAAATAGAGAGACTTTAATGAGTTCGGCATGTCACCAAAGGGCGAGTGCTGGAAGATATCCGCGGCGGTAAACTCCATTACCGGAGCACAACCTGGTTTGGCTGGCTCGAAGGTATGCGGACCGGAACCAACAACCGGATACGAGTCCGGGGGCCCGGGGTTACAGGCCTCCATAGAGGTGAGACCTGTGTTCGGCTCCACCGCCGATGAGTATGCGGCCTGCGGGGCGGGGTCTACCCCTCCGTCCTTAGGCAACGCAACCTGCTCCGGATTTAGATCCGGGGCTACTGCTAGGGTCATATCCCGAGCATTGTCCGACAGCAGGTCAAGGCCGTGCTCGTCGCGACTGTCCAGCGCTCCTGGCATAGGGCCGAATCCGTCGAAAGATCAAGTCTTCGCGAATATCCGCCGTGTAGTTCAAGTTTCCGAACATGATCTGGTGGCCAGGGGCGTAGCTGTCGATCTGCTCCAGATGGCCAAGCGAATTGGCCCGCAGTGCGAAGCCGCCGGACACAAAGATCTGTCCGGGGAGAAAAATCTCACCCTGGACCATGTTGTTGATGATTGAAGATGCCATCAAGTCTCAAAGTGACGACACAGAGGAACTCTCAATGAAAGCACCAATGTCAGTGTCAAAACCGGCGGATATCGCGTAGGGGGTCCCGATCTATGCGTCTTAGGCTGATGGTAACGGGAAGCAAGGGACACAATGTTTACCCAGGTTCGGGCCCTCTTAATGGAGGTAAAACCCTACTTTCTGCTTGATTAATATTGAAGATATGAGTAGTACAAGAGTAGATCTACCACGATATCGTAGAGGCTAAACCCTAAGAGCTAGCCTATGATGGTATGATTGTAATTGTGATCGGCCTTCTAAGGACCATCTCTCTCCGGTTTATATAGACACCGGAGAGGGCTAGGGTTTACATGGAGTCGGTTACAAGGAAGGAAATATAATATCCGAATCGCCAAGCTTGTCTTCCACGCAAAGGAGAGTCTCATCCGGACAGTGACCGAAGTCTTGAGTCTTGTATCTTTACGCTTTAATAGCCCGGACAATGTATACATTCCGGCTGTCCGGATACCCCCTAATCCAGGACTCCCTCACCGCCTGCTTCTTCTTCCTCATCGCCTTCCTCCGCCTAAACTTCCCCTCCTCCCGGTCCACCGCGCCGTCCCCCGCCGGCCCTCGCGCCTGCCTCACCCGTAGGCCGGCCCTCTGCCACGACTCCGTGGCGGCAGAGGCCGCCGTCGCTGCCAGGGACCTCTACACCGGATCCAGTTCGACGACGTGGACGGCGATGCGTGGAAGCAAGGGGGGGAGGAGGTCGCTGTTGGAGCTGGCCGTCCACTCTGCCCGCCCACCTCGATCTCGTATGCTTCTAGTGCAGGCTGTGGCGACGGAGGAAGGCGGTGGCGCCGGGAGGAAATCTGCATCTTGCTTGTCCGCTTTGGGTCATCCACGAGCGGTGCGTTGGGTGCATCCGTAGACCGTGCATAGCCGCCTCATGTCCGCTAGGCGGATGGGCGATCCAAACGGACGAAAAACGGACAAAATCCGTGTCCGTTTGGGTCACCCCGTTGGAGTTGCTCTGATTTGCTTGATCATAGTGGCAACTGGGATATGCCGAGGCTACATCAATTTTCTTGCCGGTGGACATTCAGGAAGATTTGCAAGGTTTGTCCTTCACCTCGTTTAGGCGAGGACTTCTTGGCCTGGGCACTGGAACGCAATGATCTTTTCTCTGTACGTAGTGCCTATTGGCTGGCTGCTCATGAGGTTAATTGCTCTCTATTCCCTTCTACGAGCAGTTCGCCCGATGGACACAGGGACATTTGGAATTTTATTTGGTCGTGTCCAGCACCACCGAAAGTCCTTTCCTTTGCCTGGCGAGCAACTACAGATTCATTAGCAACTTGGCTGAATAAAGAGCGCAGATCGCTAGAGGTGTATGGTACTTGCCCTATTTGTGGAAGAGGGGATGAAGACTCCTTTAATGTTCTATGTTTCTAGGACAACGCCCGGCCGTCTATAGAAGGCCATGTCAAAGATCTGTGAATTGGCGGAGCTAACTAGCATCAAATGCCATGATGATTGGTTTATTCAGCTAATGTGTGATGTGAACAAACAGGTCCGTGTCGGTGTGCTTATTCTTCTCTGGAGGGTATGGCATGTACGGAAGGAACTGGTGCATGCAAAGCCATCCCCTCCAATTGACGTCCCAACCAGGTTCCTGTCTAGTTACTTGGACTCGCTTGCTTGTCTTAAGCTTGATCCTAATGCAGACTTTTGTCAAGGGTAAGATGCTGGTTAACCACAGTTTCCTAAAGATGCATGCCATATGTGATAATAATGCAATTTCAAGCACCCCTTGGCTACCTCCTTGTCAAGGGCGTGTTAAACTAAACACGGATGGCTCCATCTTGAGTGGAAAGGCGGGAGTTGGCATGCTGCTCTGGGACCATCTGGGAAGCATAATATTTAGTGCTTGCAGATATCTTAGCGATTGTGATGATGTATTCAAATCTGAATTTCTTGCTATTCGGGAACGGTTTGGCTTGGCATTGCAATGGAGTATTCTACCCATTGATGTTGAGTCCGATTGCTTGGAGGCGGTTTCCATGGTGTTGAAAGGTGGAAGCAATTTATCTAAATACTCTTTCTTGATCAGAGAAATAAAACATAGTATGGGGAAATATGACTCTTCTATTACACATACCCATCCTATTGGCAATAATGGTGTTAGACATGCTATGGCAAGCTTTGGTAGAGGCCAGGGTCGTACATGGTTTGGCTTGGTTCGGGCCCAAATGACGTGTTAGATATTGTCTTACGAGATTATAATCATTAATTCTGACAAATAAAGGGTTATTTCACAAAAAAAGGTGTCACGTACATTTTTTTATTCGTAAACATTTTCTAAATGTCACATGCATTTTTTGAATGGTACTAACATTATCTAAAAGTTGAGTGGGCACCTCCCTATTCAATGAAATATGGCAAAGGGTTTGCCTTGTTTCCAAATTATTTTAAAGGGAGTTTGCCCCAGCCTCTGCATGAGAACGATGCATACGGCCATATTATTGAAAGTCAAAATAGTTTAACAAAAGTCATCCTGTCTCAAAATAGAAAAAAACACTTACAAAGAGCATGACCACAATAACAGGATAGCCACAACCGGCAGGCAAACATTAAGATAGGAAACTAAATGCCTATCCTATTACATGACCGCTATCCAAATCGGTTGAAGATGACCCGTGCTACCGTCTCCCATCGGATAGATCCAGTAACCAAACGCTCCCTGGCCTCCGTCGGAGTGAGTAGCGGCCACATACGAATCAGTGTAGTGGCCCAGAAAATAACCTGCAAGAAATGAATATTTGTTGTTCTGTTAAAAACCAAGTCATTTCTGCAGTTCCATACTGCCCAAAAGAAAGCACATACTCCTACACGGATATATCTCGCTGTTTCCGGACCTATCCCATCTAGCCACGCCCCAAATAACGTGCTAACAGTAGACGGAGGAATAATATTAAATGCTATGTGGACCGGCCGCCATAATTTGTTTGCCAAAGGGCAGTCAAGAAATAATGTATGTTTGCCTTGTTTCCAATAAAAGAATGTATGTTTTTTTTATTTTTCCAAGTAGGCGAATTCCCTATAGAGGCCTGACTAGCGATTGGAAACCACATGTAACACAACAACAAACAAAATTGTTCTTTCATAGACTTCCATGGTCTAAAAAATCGAAAACCACTCATATGTTCATCATTCTTCCATCACTAGAGCAGGATGTTAATGTTGGGACATGTGGTTAGCAAAATAAAAATTCAAATTCATAAAGTACATAATTTAGAAGCCGAAAACTCCAGGAATGCAAGCAGAACATATGTGCTCTCTATTTTTCAAGGGTAAAGTTGCACAAGGAAGCAGGATCACTATAACAACATGTTCAACGACTTGCTTTGGGCGTCAGCTTTGAATGCTTTATAACATAGTCAGGGGTTCGACGCCTACTCATTATTGCCTTCAACGTCACGGGCACCCCATGGCAAGGCCTTGAAGTCAGTGGAGTCGATCGGCATAGGTAGGAGGCTTCCTGTGTCATCTTTCGTGCCCAAGTTGTCGTCTCGCGTAGATTGGAAACACCCATGATCAACATCTATGTTAGCTTGTTAAGCCTTCCCAAGTTCTTCCCTTCCATGTGTGCAATTATACAATATATATGAAACTCTGTATCAAGATACCACACTATATCTCTACTCCTAATGGAGCAGTTGGTAGTCTCGCTTCCAGGGTTTTTTTCGTCCCACCTACCATGGTTTTTTTTGGTACCTCCTCCCACCTTCGCTGGTTTTTTCGTAGATTTTTTTTCGTCCCGTCCCCCCACTTCATCGGTTTATTTTCGCTTCACCCTCTCACACACCGAAAAAAACTGAACGGATCAGAACTTTCCATATTGACACAAATTATTTAGTAATGTCTTTATGTAAAAGAATCAATTACAATCAATCTCTAAAGATTAAATCTAAATTAATTAATCTTCATAACGTTTGTTTCCTTCCTAATCAGGTCCATAACTTTCCTTCCTTATTTGGGCAGAAACTGTTTGGTAGCAGAGATTAGGAAGCTTCCTATGAGCGTAGTAATAGGAAGTATTCTTTTTCTTGATGATTCGTTTCCATGCATGATCTCTATTCCTAATGGAGCAGTTGGTAGTCTCGCTTCCAGGGTTATTTTTGTCCCACCTACCATGGTTTTGTTTGGTACCTCCTCCCACCTTCATTGGTGTTTTCGTAGATTTTTTTTCGTCCCCTCCCCCCACTTCATCGGTTTATTTTCGCTTCACCCTCTCACACACCGAAAAAAACTGAACGGATCAGAACTTTCCATATTGACACAAATTATTTAGTAATGTCTTTATGTAAAAGAATCAATCACAATCAATCTCTAAAGATCAAATCTAAATTAATTAATCTTCATAACGTTTGTTTCCTTCCGAATCAGGTCCATAACTTTCCTTCCTTGTTTGGGCAGAAACTGTTTGGTAGCAGAGATTAGGAAGCTTCCAATGAGCGTAGTAATAGGAAGTATTCTTTTTCTTGATGATTCGTTTCCATGCATGATGATAGTAAATTAGGCCAACATTCACTACTATTTATCAACGTCATCAATCGTGTCCATTCCTACCAGTTTTAAGGGAATCCACTCGCTACGTCTTTTTTAAGGGGATCCGCTCGCTACATGGTTGTGGCACGTTATTTTCACAAGCAATTCCCCTAAAAAAACACAGCGCCCTACCTCGACTTCCCTACCTGGACGCCGCCGCCGCCGCCCACCGATCTCGCCGCCTCCCGGCGATCCCCTCCTCCCTCCCGCAGCTCGAACAACCCACTATTTTGGCCACGAGTACCGCCTGCCTCTTCGCCCATGCGTCGCCCCTCCTCTTCACCATAGCCACGAGCACCATCCGAGGCGGAGCCGCGGCGCCTCCACAGATGCGGTGGAGACACCATATCCAGTGGAGACGGCGGTGTAAATCTTCTCCCACTCTGCTCCTTCCCCTGGTTACCGGCCTGCTCCACCTCCCCTCTGCTTCGTGTGGATCTGCTCATGTGCAGCAGTAAACTTTATTTAGGTAGAACTATTCTTCTAGGCCTTTTTTTGTTACTTACAAATTAACTTTTTGAGTCAATGCTTACGGCATGAAGTATTACCTAGAGTTCCTTAATCAATCTGCTTGTCCATCGTTTCATTTGGTTCAATTACTATCAGCAAAACGCATTGTGAAACCGTTAGCTTATGAATGTGTGCTCTTCCTGCATGAAGTATGGGAGGGTTTTTTTCGTCCCACCTCCCATGGTTTTTTTGGTACCTCATCCCACCTTCGCTGGGTTTTTCATAGATTTTTTCGTCCCCTCCCCCCACTTCATCGGTTTATTTTCGCGTCACCCTCTCACACAACGAAAGAAATCTGAACAGATCAGAACTTCCCATACTGGCGCAAGTTATTTAGTAATCTAGAATCAATCACGAACAATCTCTAAAGATCAAATCTAAATTAATTAATCTTGCCTTAAATCGCTCAATCACATTAATTAGAAAACAAATAATTGATTTTCAGAAAAAATCGCTCAATCACATTAACCTTACCTTAACTCATGGATGGTAATCAATCTCCAAACAAAGTGTCACGCCCAATATGCGACCCTATCCAAAAGGAACTCGACGGTCCCACCAAGGATAGACCCGCATATTGAAACACTTTTGCAAGGTGGATATCATTACATCAACATTACTTAATAGATAGGGATATATACAAAAGGCATACAATGCCACTTGAATACAACATCACAATACATTAGAACATCATCCGACTACGGATGGAACACAAACAGAAACTCAAACGACATCCACCCTGCTAGCCCAGGCTGCCGACCTGGAACCTATCCCCTGATCGAAGAAGAAGCAGAAGAAGAACTCAACGCAAGCAAGCATCGCTCTCGCGTCATGATCATCGCATAAACCTGTACCTGCAACTGTTGTTGTAGTAATCTGTGAGCCACGAGGACTCAGCAATCCCATTACCATGGGTATCAAGACTAGCAAAGCTTAAAGGGAAAGGAAGGGGTAAAGTGGTGAGGTTGCAGCAGCGACTAAGCATATATGGTGGCTAACATAAGCAAATAAGAGCGAGAAGAGAGCAAAAGGAACGGTCATCAACTAGTAATGATCAAGAAGTGATCCTGAACTCCTACTTACGTTAAGCATAACACCGAAACCGTGTTCACTTCCCGGACTCCGCCGAGAAGGGACCATCACGGCTACACACGCGGTTGATGCATTTTAATTCGGATCTGGTGTCAAGTTATCTACAACCGGACATTAACAAATTCCCATCTGCCTATAACCGCAGGCACGGCTTTCGAAAGATTATACCCTGCAGGGGTGTCCCAACTTAGCCCATGACAAGCTCTCGCGATCAACGAAGGAATAGACCTTCTCCCAGGAAGACCCGATCAGACTCGGAATCCCGGTTTACAAGACATTTCGACAATGGTAAAACAAGACCAGCAAAGCCGCCCGATGCGCCGACAATCCCGATAGGAGCTGCACATATCTCGTTCTCAGGGCAACACCGGATAAGTCAAGCTACGAGTAAAATCAGCCCTCGAGTTGCCCCGAGGTGGCCCCGCAGGTTGCTCGGTTCGGACCAACACTTAGACAAGCACTGGCCTCGGGGGGGCTAAAATAAGATGACCCTTGGGTTGGCCGACCAAAGGGAAAGGGTAGGTGGTGGTGAGGCAAATGGTAAAACCAAGGTTGGGCCTTGCTGGAGGAGTTTTATTCAAAGCAAACTGTCAAGGGGGTCCCATAAATCACCCGACCGCGTAAGGAACGCAAAATCCGGGAACATAACACCGGTATGACGGAAACTAGGGCGGCAAGAGTGGAACAAAACACCAGGCAAAAGGCCGAGTCTTCCACCCTTTACCAAGTATATAGATGCATTAATAATATAAGAGATATTGTGATATCCCAACCAAAACCCTGTCCACCATGGAGCAATCTTCAACTTCACCTGCAACTAGCAACGCTATAAGAGGGCTGAGCAAAACGGTAACATGGCCAAGCAATGGTTTGCATGGGAAAGGTGTCAAGGTTAGAGGTTCATGGCAATTTGGGATGGCTTGAATAAACAGGTGATAGGTAACGCAGCATAGCGATAGAACGAAGCAACTAGCATAGCAATGATAGTAGTGAGATCCAGGATAGCGGTCATCTTGCCTGAAATCCCGCTAGGAAGAAGAACGAGTCCATGAAGAAGACGAACGGACGTAGTCGAATGAATCCTCACAATCGCAACATTACCGGAACTAAGAAGCAACACCAGAAAGAAACAAACAACATGGTAAATGCACAAGCATAAACATGACATGATGCACAACAAGTATGATGCATGTCCGGTTAATAAGGCATGGCATGGCAAGTGCAACAAACAATACTACAAGTTAAGTGGAGATCAATATGCAACGAGTTGCATATTGACAAAACACCACATGCAATTATTTAGTTTGATCTTGATTATGTACACAACAATATTAAATGTTGTTAAACATGGCAAGAGGTGAAACATATGAAAAACTACCTATCTAGACAAGTTTAAATGAGGCCGGAATAACAAACAACAAGTCTGGAAAATCCCCATATGCATATTTTAGATTCGGTACTGTTCTGCCCTAAACACAATTTTATTGTTGTTAAACAGGAAAATAAAGTGCACCATGTTAACCTAGGCATTTTTCCACCCCATTTACATATAAAGTTTATTAAAAACGGAGCTACGGTTATTTAGTTACGAAATAAATCATTTTAACATGGCATTATGCAAAATAAACACAAACAGCATGTTAAACATTTTTAACATAGATGAAAGTGGCATATTATTAATCTACACAATTTTCTAAGCATTTTACATATATAAATTATTTTAATCCGATGCACGGTTTGTGAGTAATCAAATGCATGAAGTGCAAGGGGTTTTCTGTAAAACAGGCAAACTCTGGATAAATGGACACATTCGCAGTCAGGGAAAAAACATTCCTTGGGCTGAATCTGGTGGGCACTGGGGCGCTCACCATGGGCCTTGGCCCGGTCGGCGGAGGCAACAGGCCGGCAGGGCGCGCTGGGGGCAGGCCGCGGAGGAGGCTGGGCCCTCCTGGCGCTGGCTGAGCCTTGAGGCGCTGGGCCAAAGAAGAGGAGGCCCAGTCGCATGGACGATGCAGGGGCGGCAGTAGGGCGCGCTCCTATGCACGAAGCAGGACGGCGGCGGCGGCTTGGCGCATCTCCGGCGGGGCTCGCGGAGTCGGGACAAGGTCGGAGACGGGCGAGGGAGGCCGGAACGGGTCGGCGGCGCACGGACCCGGCCGTCCCCTAGCCGGATCTGACCGGAGACGGGGTCGGCGGAGGGTTTGGGCGCAGGGGCGCGGAGATTCGGCGACGGCGAACGGCGGCAACCTGCGGGGGAGAGAGGCCATGAGGGAGGAGGAGAGGAAGGGAAAAAAGGACAGGAGGCAAGCGGCGCTGGCCTGGACGGCGGAGACGGCGGCTGACGCCGGCGGGCGCGGGAGCGGGGCGACGTGCAGGGAGGCGCGGGAGCTCGGGGCTGGAGCTCCTACTGCGGTGGCGGCGCGATGGGCTCGTCCGGGCCCAGATGGGCTCG
>NC_057807.1:610690236-610720869 GCF_018294505.1 Triticum aestivum | reverse complement strand
CGGGCGGGCCGCGAATGGGCTCGGGGGGCTGCGGCGGCGCTGGGAGGCCAGGGGGCGCGGGGGCGACGTGGCGACACCCGGTTGGTCGGGGCGCCGGCGCTGGCGGCGGCTGGCGAACGGCTGCGCGCCAAGTGGCGAAGAGAGGCTAGTCCGGCGCGGAAAACGAGGAAGAGGTGGGAGGTGGCGGCGGCTGCAGGTTAGGGGAGGGGTTAGGCTAGGTTAGACTTGGGTTTAGTCCAAAAATGGACAGGGGAGGTCCATATATAGCAGGAGGGGCTAGGTTTGGGGAGTTAGGAGGGGTTTCGGGACCCTCAGATCGCGATCGTGCGGCTCCGGACAGAGGGGAAGCTAGGAGAGGTATGTTGGACCTAGGTGGGCTGTGTAGAATGCCTTGGGCTGAGAAGAGAGGGATGAAGTGCGGCCCGGCACGGTTTCCGGATATCGAAAACGTCCGACGTATATACCGTCTATATCGCGGTTATATATTTAACGGTTGGGCAGTCAAACGGACTCCGAATGCGACGAAACTTGACAGGCGGCCTGTCTACACTATAATAAGACCGCATGACAAGTTGCAACCCATTCCGAGAACATTTTTATGGCACTTATAAAATAATATTTCGTAGGTGCCACGGGCGCGTGCGAGTGTGTCTGG
Organism: Triticum aestivum; assembly: GCF_018294505.1. Taxonomy (NCBI): domain Eukaryota; kingdom Viridiplantae; phylum Streptophyta; class Magnoliopsida; order Poales; family Poaceae; genus Triticum; species Triticum aestivum. The sequence continues at coordinate 610,720,214 of NC_057807.1, read as the reverse complement.
ACTTCGAACGGACAACGGAGAGGACCGGGGAAACCCGAATGGATGCAAGTTTTATAAAAACGATGCCGATGCAATGCGCATGATGCTATGATGAATGCAACAAGCAAATGAAACACACAACAACAACGAAATAAATGGAAGGCTTCTGAAGCGTCGGTCTCGGGGCGTTAAAACACTCCACCACTACGAGAGGATCTCGTCCCGAGATCTAGGATGGCACCGGAGGGAAAACAGAAGAGGACGAGAAGAGGTAAAACTCAGTTGCTTCTTTGACAAACGAGTGAAACCAAAGAACCTTGAGAGGTTGAGCAAAATGAAAGAAATAAAGCAACAAAGATGAACGAGATTGCAAACAATCCGTTAGAAAAGAGGAACAAGGAACATTACGATAACTTGAAGGTTGCAAAGACATGAATCAAGAGTTTGTTGGACAAGATAGAATTCGAAACCACTCCGGTTAAAACTAGATAGAGAAGGAATAAGATTGATATAATTTGGGCAGCACTCCGGTTAAATGAAGAAGCAAGGAGAAGAACATGAACTTGAGAAGATGAGATGAAACTTGATGAAAACAACAACACACTGCCTCCGGAACTATTGAAAGAATGGCATAATGGGTGAGAAGGATTTCAGACAGCACTCAGGTTGAAAAGAGAGGCAAAACTTGATAAGATGAAAGAGCTTGAAGAGATGACACAACACTCCGGTTAAATGGATAAGCACGAAAATAACATGATCCTCACAATTCGAGATGATGAGTGAAGAGCACAACATCACAATGCCTCCGGAACGCAAGAATAGAAGTTAGATTGTTGGGATAAAGGGACGGAGAAGAAAATGAAATCTTCTGCCACAAATGAACTTGGAAAGCACCCTTCCAAGATGGTTACAACAGGGTTGTTGGAAAACCAACAACGAAAAGAATAAGCTTGTAGTGGGCTTATGGAAAACATCTCAAGACTATGAGATGACATTCTGCCACTAACAAAAAAACAATTGCTTGTTTGAGATCAACGAAGAGATGAAAAACCTCTTTCACCGAGAAGGATATGGAGAAAGCTTGGACCAATGATAAGCACCACAAATAGCAACATTCCCAATGGAAGGCTTTAGGTGAAATATAACCCAAGATAACTCCAACAAAGAGATTGATGGATTTAAAACACCTCATGATCGAAGAGAAAAATGATGGTTTTTAATTAACTCATTCCTGACAAACTTGTGAATCATGAAGCACGAGGAGAAATTGCCAAGGATGACATAACACCATCTCAAAAGATAAGGTAGGAAGAATTGCACTTTGGAATGCAAGAAGAAGAAACACTTGAAAGCCTCAAAACAAAACATGTGTTGAGCACCATGTTTATTTTAGAGTAAAGCTTGACGGATCATAACTTCGAGAGAAATCTTGAAGAACAAATGAACAATGAAAGGAATACTTGATGAACCATCATGTAGAGCCTCCATGAAGAACTCCGGTAATGAAAGGATGATAGAAAGAAAGAGAAGTTGAAAACACAAGGTGAAACCTTGCGATAATTTAGATGGAGCTTTGCGACGATATAACCGAGAAAACTTGGAACTCCGGAAACGAAAAGATGAAACATCTCGAACCAAGAAATTTGACATGATGAACAACTCCGGAAAGAAGAAACTAGATTACTTGGATGAAACAATAATAAGAATTACGTTATGCCTATCCTTCACCAATTTAAATTGATGACAAGCAACGGATTTGGCATACTACTTATTCTCGTAAAAAGGATCAAGATAGATATGGCGCAAACTTGTGAAGGTCTTCAAGGAACCACCGGTAGGATTTGGAAACAATTATTTGATATGATAACGGAGGAAGAGAAATCTTGAACAAACCGCCGTAAGAATTGAAAATGAACGAAGTAAAGGGGTGAATCACCGGTAAGAATTAGAGAACGAATGAAGATACTTGAGGGAATCTAGATACATGAGAATGAAGAGATCATGAACTGATTAGAGGATATTTGAACGATGCACCGGAAGAATTCGAGAATGAGAGTTGAAAGCTGAGAATGAATAATTCTAAGATGATGGGCTACGGAGAATCAATCTGAAAAGACTCTTGAATTGCTCCGGATGGGTGAAAAGAATTTAAGAGAGCCATGAATCTTGAAGAGAATGGAGCAAGATTTAAGAGAAATCCTTCTTCGGTCTTCAAATGTTGAGAATGATGATGAGAACCAGCCTGACAATTTATGAGACACTCCGAAGCAAAGAAGAATAGAAATGTTGAACCAACGATGAAAAGAATTTGAAAGATCCTGGAGAAAGACATTTGACTGATGATATTTCATTCTTACGTCAAACTTTCAAATGAATTTGAGAATCGCTCCTGATAATTCGAAGAGTCAGGTAAGATCCTGGGAAAAGACATGTGGATTAGGGCCCACTCAAAAGAAAACACCGTTGAACGATTTTGAAGAGAGATTGCACCGGTTGAATTAAATGGCTTGAATGAGATAACAACCTCGAAATATCCTGAACTGATTGAGAATGGAAACACAAGTCTTTTGAGATATCTTGAGCACTCCGGATAAGAATAGAGAGAGGTGAACAATTAAGAGGTGCATCGGCATGAGAAAGCATTAGAAACGAGGAAAGGAATATGATGAACACCAAAAGCTTGAATTAAATCCACCGGAAAAGAATACGAGAATGAAGATTGATGAACTTGAAGCTCGTGAGCATCTTCCCGAGGGATCACCTGATCAAAACATTGATTGAAAAGAGTGAAGAGACTTCACATGAATAAATGGATACTTGATTAAGAAATCTGGGTCCTTGGAGAAAAAGGGTGGGAGGGCAGGAAAACAAAGGCAACTTGGGGACGGATGAAACGAACAACGTTGAGAAAACTTAGAATTGATCTTGCGGATGTTGAAAATGATCGGATCCACTTGAAGAGAAGCACGCCGGTTGGAAAAGAATTGACATGACAATCTCGATAAACAAGAAGGATTAGCACTCTCATAGAAATATGAGAACACCACTTGAAAGGTATGGATTCAACACTTGACTTCGAAGCAACTCGAATACCACAAATAAAACAAAACAAAGGATTTGGCTTGCAGAATAAACCGTAAACAAACATATGATAGATCCCATATCGTATCATGTGTCTGTTGGAAAAATAAAACTAGAGCTACTAGAATTCCCACCTATAAACTCCCGAAACTTTCTGGTTATGCAATCTGGTGTTGGGGATACAGGGGAAGCAATATATCTCACCCAAACTAACAATACCTACATCCAAGCTGTATCCATCCGTCAACACATAACCAAGAAACCTTCGGAAATCGTGTACCTCAACCTTCGAAAAGCATCCGTTATACGAGTTATGGCAATACTCCCGAACTCCCCAGTACTGGGTGACGTCGAGGTTATCTCACCAACAAATGCATAAAAGAGATTTTCGATGTCGGCAAAACTCAGGTATTCCAGAACTGCAACGATAAAATTGTGACGACAACACCTCGGAGGTCAACTCCCCGGGACACTGCCACAACCCCTAAATGTCAGGAGGCACCAAGAACAATGTTCTCGTCACAAAACCATCAGAACGATTCCAAGATACCCGCGTGATCCTAAAAAAAAATTAGTGAAATTTGAGAAGAGGACAGTCAAAACTTCTACGTCAGGAGACCTCACCAGAGCGACGAAGGGGGCTGAGGAGTAAAAAGAATCCTACTCTCCGATATATATAATCCTAAGACTCAAAATAGTTTTCTTTCTAGACTCAACAACGGCCAACAATCAAGGGGGCTCCTATGGTCGGTCGAGGCTCTGATTACCAACTTGTCACGCCCAATATGCGACCCTATCCAAAAGGAACTCGACGGTCCCACCAAGGATAGACCCGCATATTGAAACGCTTTTGCAAGGTGGATATCATTACATCAACATTACATAATAGATAGGGATACATACAAAAGGCATACAATGCCACTCGAATACAACATCACAATACATTAGAACATCATCCGACTACGGATGGAACACAAACAGAAACTCAAACGACATCCACCCTGCTAGCCCAGGCTGCCGACCTGGAACCTATCCCCTGATCGAAGAAGAAGCAAAAGTAGAACTCAACGCAAGCAAGCATCGGTCTCGCGTCATGATCATCGCATAAACCTGTACCTGCAACTGTTGTTGTAGTAATCTGTGAGCCACGAGGACTCAGCAATCCCATTACCATGGGTATCAAGACTAGCAAAGCTTAAAGGGAAAGGAAGGGGTAAAGTGGTGAGGTTGCAGCAGCGACTAAGCATATATCGTGGCTAACATACGCAAATAAGAGCGAGAAGAGAGCAAAAGGAACGGTCGTCAACTAGTAATGATCAAGAAGTGATCCTGAACTCCTACTTACGTCAAGCATAACACCGAAACCGTGTTCACTTCCCGGACTAAGCCGAGAAGGGACCATCGCGGCTACACACGCGGTTGATGCGTTTTAATTCGGATCTGGTGTCAAGTTATCTACAACCGGACATTAACAAATTCCATCTGCCTATAACCGCAGGCAGGGCTTTCGAAAGATTATACCCTGTAGGGGTGTCCCAACTTAGCCCATGACAAGCTCTCGCGATCAGCGAAGGAATAGACCTTCTCCCAGGAAGACCCGATCAGACTCGGAATCCCGGTTTACAAGACATTTCGACAATGGTAAAACAAGACCAGCAAAGCCACCCGATGCACCGACAATCCCGATAGGAGCTGCACATATCTCGTTCTCAGGGCAACACCGGATAAGTCAAGCTACGAGTAAAACCAGCCCTCGAGTTGCCCCGAGGTGGCCCCGCAGGTTGCTCGGTTCGGACCAACACTTAGACAAGCACTGGCCTGGGGGGGCTAAAATAAAGATGACCCTTGGGTTGGCCGACCCAAGGGAAAGGGTAGGTGGTGGTGAGGCAAATGGTAAAACCAATGTTGGGCCTTGCTGGAGGAGTTTTATTCAAAGCGAACTGTCAAGGGGGTCCCATAAATCACCCGACCGTGTAAGGAATGCAAAATCCGGGAACATAACACCGGTATGACGGAAACTAGGGCGGCAAGAGTGGAGCAAAACACCAGGCAAAAGGCCGAGTCTTCCACCCTTTACCAAGTATATAGATGCATTAATAATATAAGAGATATTGCGATATCCCAACCAAAACCCTGTCCACCATGGAGCAATCTTCAACTTCACCTGCAACTAGCAACGCTATAAGAGGGCTGAGCAAAGCGGTAACATGGCCAAGCAACGGTTTGCATGGGAAAGGTGTCAAGGTTAGAGGTTCGTGGCAATTTGGGATGGCTTGAATAAACAGGTGATAGGTAACGCAGCATAGCGATAGAACAAAGCAACTAGCATAGCAATGATAGTAGTGAGATCCAGGGTAGCGGTCATCTTGCCTGAAATCCCGCTAGCAAGAAGAACGAGTCCATGAAGAAGACGAACGGACGTAGTCGAACGAATCCTCACAATCGCAACATTACCGGAACTAAGAAGCAACACCGGAAAGAAACAAACAACATGGTAAATGCACAAGCATAAACATGACATGATGCACAACAAGTATGATGCATGTCCGGTTAATAAGGCATGGCATGGCAAGTGCAACAAACAATACTACAAGTTAAGTGGAGATCAATATGCAACGAGTTGCATATTGACAAAACACCACATGCAATTATTTAGTTTGATCTCGATTATGTACACAACAATATTAAATATTGTTAAACATGGCAAGAGGTGAAACATATGAAAAACTACCTATCTAGACAAGTTTAAATGAGGCCGGAATAACAAACAACAAGTCCGGAAAATCCCCATATGCATATTTTAGATTTGGTACTGTTCTGCCCTAAACACAATTTAATTGTTGTTAAACAGGAAAATAAAGTGCACCATGTTAATCTAGGTATTTTTCCACCCCATTTATATATAAAGTTTATTAAAAACGGAGCTACGATTATTTAGTTATGAAATAAATCATTTTAACATGGCATTATGAAAAATAAACACAAACAGCATGTTAAATATTTTTAACATAGATGAAAGTGGCATATTATTAATCTACACAATTTTCTGAGCATTTTACATATATAAATTATTTTAATCCGATGCACGGTTTGTGAGTAATCAAATGCATGAAGTGCAAGGGGTTTTTTGTAAAACAGGCAAACTCTGGATAAATGGACAAATTCGCAGTCAGGGAAAAAACATTCATTGGGCTGAATCTGGTGGGCACTGGGGCGCTCACCATGGGCCTTGGCCCGGTCGGTGGAGGCAGCAGGCCGGCAGGGCGCGCTGGGGGCAGGCCGCGGAGGAGGCTGGGCCCTCCTGGCGCTTGCTGGGCCTTGAGGCGCTGGCTGGGCCTTGAGGCGCTGGGCCGGAGAAGAGGAGGCCCAGTCGCGTGGACGATGCAGGGGCGGCAGTAGGGCGCGCTCCTCCGCACGAAGCAGGACGGCGGCGGCGGCTTGGCGCGTCTCCGGCGGGGCTCGCGGAGTCGGGACGAGGTCGGAGACGGGCGAGGGAGGCCGGAACGGGTCAGCGGCGCGCGGACCCGGCCGTCCCCTAGCCGGATCTGACCGGAGACAGGGTCGGCGGAGGGTTTGGGCGCAGGGGCGCGGAGATCCGGCGACGGCGAACGGCGACAACCTGCGGGGGAGAGAGGCCATGAGGGAGGAGGAGAGGAAGGGAAAAAAGGACGGGAGGCAAGCGGCGCTGGCCTGGACGGCGGAGACGGCGGCTGATGCCGGCGGGCGCGGGAGCGGGGCGACGTGCAGGGAGGCGCGGGAGCTCGGGGCTGGAGCTCCTACTGCGGCGGCGGCGCGATGGGCTCGTCCGGGCCCAGATGGGCTCGGGCGGGCCGCGAATGGGCTCGAGGGGGCTGCGGCGGCGCTGGGAGGCCAGGGGCGCGGGGGTGACGTGGCGACACCCGGTTGGTCGGGGCGCCGGCGCTGGCGGTGGCTGGCGAACGGCAGCGCGCCAAGTGGCGGAGAGAGGCTAGTCCGGCGCAGAAAACGAGGAAGAGGTGGGAGGTGGCGGCGGCTGCAGGTTAGGGGAGGGGTTATACTAGGTTAGACTAGGGTTTAGTCCGAAAATGGACAGGGGAGGTCCATATATAGCAGGAGGGGCTAGGTTTGGGGGGTTAGGAGGGGTTTCGAGACCCTCGGATCGTGATCGTGCGGCTCCGGACAGAGGGGAAGCTAGGAGAGGTATGTTGGACCTAGGTGGGCTGTGTAGAATGCCATGGGCTGAGAAGAGAGGGATGAAGTGCGGCCCGGCACGGTTTCCGGATACCGAAAACGTCCGACGTATATACCGTCTATATCGCGGTTATATATTTAACGGTTGGGCAGTCAAACGGACTCCGAATGCGACGAAACTTGACAGGCGGCCTGTCTACACTATAATAAGACCGCATGACAAGTTGCAACCCATTCCGAGAACATTTTTATGCCACTTATAAAATAATATTTCGGAGGTGTCGCGGGCGCGTGGGAGTGTGTCTGGACTCCGAACGGACAACGGAGAGGACCGGGGAAACCCGAACGGATGCAAGTTTTATAAAAACGATCCCGATGCAATGCGCATGATGCTATGATGAATGCAACAAGCAAAGGATGAGAACGGCGAGGCCGGGTGCTGCGGCACCGCGTTGGCCGCGGCCGGTGAAGGTTGCGAAGAAGGGCGGCTTCCTGGCCCTGGGAGTTGGTGTGGTGGAAGCGGCACTTGAAGGACCCGGCGTGGGTGGCCGGCGCGCAGACGCACTTGGAAGCGGGCCACATCCTCCGCGTATTTTTGGAGCTGTGGCTAGCCGATTTACATGAAATTAATTCCCTGAGTTGCGGTGGCAAATATAATACACATAATCCATATTGTTATGCACTAGCGTGTGTGTGAAATAGATTGATTATGGTCCCGTATCCAATAATATGGATATGTGTGTGTGTGTGTTAGAGAGAGGGGGGGGGGAGTGAGGAAAAGGGAGGCAGAGAGTGTGTGTGTGTGAGGATTTGATGGTAAAAAAAGTCGTCAATGTCACTTGATATGTATGAGAATATTAGTATTGAACTCTTAAAGTTAATGTGGCCCCGTTGCAACGCACGGGTGTTCTTCTAGTAGATGTAAAGGTCGGGTTTTCCCCTTTCTTAAAAAAGGTACCACATTGTACATAGCTTAAATTATTTTTCTTTTAAAGGCTGTTTAATCATAACTTCATAAGTTGTTGATATGATGCAAATAAATTATCCTCCTTGTCAAGCTATCCAGATTCCAGATTTTGGTAACAAAGGAAAGTGCAGGCAAAGCTACCGTAGAGTTCATGGAAGGATTATAACACCCATCCATGCCTTAAAGTATAATTACTCCAGCTCTGGCTTCCAGTTGCAGCAATGGAAATTCCAACAAAGCGAGGTCTGTCACATAGCCCCTAATTCAGTCAAAAACGCAGCGATCATTTTTTATGTGCACTTGTGTACACAAACTGTCAAACAATATGTTGCTACAGATCCAAAAGAAAAAGAGGCAGACCTGGTGCTAGAAACTTCCACGCCGGGCAAGGTCTAGGTAGGATTATACGAGGCAAATCTTATCCATGCACAACGCAATGCAAAAAGGTCCCATCAAACCTAGGACCTCTTAGATTTCGTGCTAAACCCGGGCATGGGCAGCCCGGCCCGACGACCCGGACCGAGCCCGGCCCGAAAAATCCGGGCCGGGCCGGGCTCGGGCTTTGTTTTGCAGCCCGAAAGATAGTTCGGGCCGGGGCTTCAATTTTTCCGTATTTCGGGCCGGGCTTTCGGGCTTCGGGCCGGGCTTGCACGTGCGCATACTAAAAAACAGCATTCGGGCCGGGCTTTCAGGCTTCGGGCTTGATTTCGGGCCAGACTCGGGCTTGAAAATATAGAGTATTTCGGGCTTCGGGCCGGGCTCGGGCTTGAGAAATGAAGGTCGGGCTTTTACAAGCCCGGCCCGAAACCCGGCCCGTGCCGATGTTTGCCCAGGTTTATTTCGTGCACCCGGGGCTCATCTGCTTTTTTCGTCAAGGGCACCTCAAGCGTTGGGTTTCTCGTGTCTGCCGTCGGCGCTACCGCCGGTCTGCCCCAATCATTCGATTGACTGACAGCCGAGCTGCAGGTGGGCAACTCAAATGCATGTTCATTTGGTCATTATATAGAAGCGTATGAAATTTCACCAAATTCTGTCAATTTCTAAGAGATTGTGTAAAATTATATAAAATTATGCAGGTGGCGATCTCGCGGCGGCTGGTGGTGCGCGGCGGTGTTCCGTCGGGCTGGTGCCTGCTGCCCGTGAGGCGGTGTCCCTCACGGTGGCGGGGCTGCCCCCGAACGGCGCTTGGTGGTGGCCACGTGGCGGCGCGCAGGTGGGCCGGATCTGGGCTTCCGGTCTACGTCCTCGTCGTGGCAGCGCTTGCCGTTGCCCTTGGCCATGAGGCGTGGTCCAGGACGGGCCTAGCGCCGGTGGTGCTGGCCAGGACGCACGCTGGTAGCGCCCTACTTCACCTCGCGTCGTCTCGTTGGCCAACGGTGGTGGTCATCTTCGTCGTCAAAGATGGCCGGCCAGAGGCTTGGTGATCGGATCTCAAGATCCATCATCTAGTCCCGGCTGCGAGTTGGGGAGACATGGTTGCCGGTGAAAACCGAGCCGTTGGTAGACGATGGCGTCGTTCTACGCTGTTACCTTGATGGAGGCATTGTCGTGTAACTACTGTCGACCCACTCGTGCTGCTCTGGGGGAAACCCTAGGATCTGGTGTTCTAGATCGGATGATGGCGGCACTACGGTGTCATTTCTCTCTTGGGAGCATTGTTTATGGAGCAGCGCTGAAAGTCAGAGGCAGGAGGTGGAGCAGCTTCGTCTTGCACGGAGCTTCGGTGGAGATGTCAAGTCATGCCTGGCCGACAGGTGCTACGCTTTGTCATGCCTGGCCGGCAGGTGCTACGCATGACAGATCTTCCAAAGACTTCAAGCTATGTCGGGTGGTGGTACTTGGCAGCATGGTGCTGAGGTGTATCAGTGGCGACCGTGACGTGCACAGCTGTTTGCACGCAGGAAGGAGGTGTTGTTGGACGCCGTGGTGTCGTCGACGATAGCTAGACCGGCCAAGGTCGATGCATCAGTACAGTTCTGAAGATGGAGCGGTGGCAGTTGGCGGCGGCGACCTCTGAGAGCACGCCGGACCGGCGAGATCCATGCCCGGCAGGCGTACTGGATGGGTCTTCAGGTCTTAAATGTTAGGTTTGGCTGCGATGTCTGTTTGGTATTAGGCTTAGGCTATCTGCGCCCCTTCATCAACTGGATAGGTGTAGCCGACAGTTTATTGCTTAGACGGCGGCTTTAGTCTTACTGTAGTATTACTTTGTAAGGTCTTGTGAGAATAATTGATAAAGTGGCCGTATGCATCGCCCAGATACAGAGGCCGGGGGTCATCCTTCTTTTCTAATAAAAAGAACAACTCCATAAAAAAATGTCTAAAAGACAAAAACTTGCAAAAAAAAGTGTCACCGTGACAAGAAAAATTAGGTAAAAAAGTTTCATGGGCATAAAATTATTGCTAAAAAGTAAATTTCATTATTAAATACTCCCTCCGTTCCTAAATATTTGTCTTTCTAGATATTTTAAATGGACTACCACATACGAATGTATGTAGACATATTTTAGAGTGTAGATTCACTCATTTTACGCCGTATGTGTCACTTGTTGAAATCTCTAGAAAGACAAATATTTAGGAACGGATGGAGTAGCATAAATTGGCTATTTTGGACGTAATTTGAATTAAACTCTACATCTTTCTCTTTTTCCTATAGTTTAACAAATGTGTGAAGAGAGATGGTCTCCCCATGAGAGGGCGGCAATCTTATTTTTCATTTCGTTGCACCCATAAATAAAAGTTTGAACAAACTTTTCTAATGGTGACCGAACTTGGGTGGTCGGAGTCCTAAATTTCCATAGTATAGAAAGGGTGGCCTCATGCCAAATGGAGTCATTGATGTTTGACGGTGTTGATCTGCTCAATGGATCTTGGTAGCGGGACGGCGGCCTGATATCCAATTGGAACTGAATCCGCATCGCTTTTGACAGTTGTCGTAGAGGCGACCGGTATGTTGGGAGGTGCATGAACCATTTCTTATGAACTATTATGCATCGATTCACTGAAAACTGTAGCTCAAGTCCTAAATCTTACAAAGTATAGAAAGGAGGAACTCTGGCCTAATGGAATTGTTGATCTTTGACGGTGTTAATCTGCTCGACAGGTCTTGCAAGCGGGAAGGTGGTGCAATGTCCTGGTGATGCCAAATCCGCATTGCTTTCGGAGAGTCGAAGAAGAGGTGATCAGTATCTTTGAAGGCGCAAGAACCATTTTTTGGAAAACACATACGGCATTGAGTGTTCAGTCCACAAGGACGTATTTTTCTCCCATAGGCCATTTTGTATGCAATTTTAAATAAAGTCTAGATCTTTTCACTTTCCTGTAGTTTATATTAACTCATAAATAGAATAGCCTCTTAGCGGGTGTGCACTATATGTATCGACAAAAACTTATGTATTGAGATTTTATTTTCTTGAAAAATGTACTGGGATTTTCCTTTTTGAGCTGATATTGGGAGAATTTGAGACTATGTGTCATGCACTTGTAACCCGGTCCTTTGGCCAAAATTGGAAATGGAATGGAAATTCAGGTGAGAAAGCTCTCCCCTTCTGACCGTTCACTCTTTTTTTTTTGTTAAACATGCAATAATATATTTGGATCTGTAAAAAAAGTATCACAAGGACAAAAATAACTTATGAAGAAGTATCACAGGGACAAGAAAAAACTTGGTTAAAAAAAGTATTTCAGTATTAGAATAACATAAATAAGGCATTGGGTGCTCAATCCACAATGATTTGAAACTATATTTTTTCTCCTCATAAGCTATTTTGTATGCAATTTGAAATAAATCCATATCTATTTGGTTTCCCTTAATCTAACTAATGTGTGAAGAGAGGTAGTCTCGCCATAAGAGGGCGGCAACCTTATCGTTCGGTTCTTTAAACCGATGCATCATAAATCAAAGTTCTAACAAACATTTCTAATGGTGACCCAACTAGGGCGTGGTAAGGGTTTCGGAAAACTAAACACTCCTCGAGTACTAAATTGTTCATAGGATGGAAAGGAGGACTTCATGCCTGATAGAAGTGTCGATGTTTAACGATGTTGATATGCTTGGCTAGTCTTGGAAGCGGGAGGGCGGCATAATGTCCGGCTGGAGCCAAATACGCGTCGCTTTTGTATAGCTGAGGAAGAAGTGATCGATGTCTTGGGAGGTGCATGAACCATTTTTGGAAGAGTTAATTACACAAAACCACAACTTCAGGATATCTTATAACACTTTACCACAACATTTGAGTTTTTTAACACAAAACCACAACTTCGCGGCAGCTTATAACACTTTACCATAACTTTTGAGTTTTTTAACACAAAACCACAACTGTTGGCCTAATTTTCAATATTGAGCCCAAATCTATCGGTCAACTTCTTTTAACAGCCAATCTGAATGATTGGGCCCACATGTCAGGCTCTAGGCGACAAGTTCCCTCCTATGTGGCGTTGACTGAATGTGTGTAACATAGCAGTGTGCATACAACATCGTCGTCTCCTTGACGACGGGTTCACCTGCAGCTTCTACGCCATCTACCCCGGAAAAAAAAAAGATCTGTCGTCTTCACCTTCTTCGTCTGGCGCACTCCGCCCAACCATGTTGTCGTCTGGACAACCGCAGCTAGCACATGCACTATACCATGTCGTGCATAGACAAGGCTCTTGCCTTGTGCTCCACCGCCGTAGAGACGCGCTCGTCCTACCCAGGACATCTCTGTCTAGTTCGTGCGCCCCGCCCGACCATGCCATAGTCCGGACGGGCGCTGCCAGCACATCCATGCCGCCACGTTGTGCACAATCAAGGCTGCCACCTCATGCTTAACGACCACTGCAACGTGCTCGTCCTCGCTGATTACGATGTCGAGATCATTTTGGAACTCCACCGCCAACGATAGTGACATGCGGGTGCGGCTTTGCGACACTAGGAACCTCGCCGTTGAGGACGCTTGGAGTGATCATCCTGTGGCAGAATTTTGACCACTCCCAACAACACCCAGCTCCCTGCTCAATGCGTCGGTGGAGTTTATAGCGCTTGGGTGTTGATATGCTTGACAGGTCTTGGAAGTAGAACGGCCGTGTAATGTCCAGCTGGAGCCAAATTCGCATTGCTTTCTAACAGAGTCAAGGAAGATGTGAACGGTGACTTGGGAGGTGCATGAACCATTTTTGGAAACCACACATGGCATTTGGGTCCACCCCCAACCCCAACAATAATATGTTTTTGTTTGTTTTTCTGTAGTTTAAAAAAACTTTGCAAACCAACCTCTGGTTGGATGGTTAGAGGGACTGTGGTATCCCCATCCCACCAGAGTTTAAGTCCTGGTGCTCGCATTATTTCTAGATTTATTTCAGGATTTCTAGCTATGTGCTTTCAGTGGAAGGAGACGTTCCCGTCGATGACGAGGCGCCTACGGTGACTTCGTAAATTTCAAGATGACATGCCGGCTCAGTCTCTCGGAGGTGCTCATAGGGTATGGTCTGCGTGTGTGTGTTCATAGGGATGAGTGTATGCGCATATGTATGAGCGCTTGCGTCTGTACAAATGTTCAAAAAAAAGTTTAAAAAACTTGTATTGTAATTATTCCCATCTTCTTCTTAGAAATATCATACCAATCGAATAGCCCCTTCCTACACGACCAGAGTGAACTATATCCACGACGCATAAGTGTCCATGATTGTCTCGTGCATTGTGTGGACTACATAGGTTAGTACAAAATGACTTTGGAAGAGGAGGAACCCCTCGCTGCTGCCTACACCGAGGCTTTGCCCGACGACGAGGGAAGGAGATGGCGCAGCAGAGACAAGTGCTGGCCACGGCGAGGCGACGGCCGTGTCGCCCGATAACGACGATGCAGAGCCCTTAGCATTCTTTTTGGGTCCCGATCATATTCCGGTTATTTCCTTTCCATTTGTTCTTGTGTGTTTTACCGGGTTCAGGGTGCATATTGGCTTAGCTTCTAACGAGAGCAACTAGTTAACGAGAGCTCTTTTGGGAGCCTCGCAACGATCAGCGTCATTTGACGTGCTCTCAGTCATTCGCCATGTGTCGTACTCTGGATGCTTCCTCCGGATTTTGTTTTTATTTTATTTTTCCGCACACATTTTCAGCTTTTTAAATTGTTTTTTTTAGGGGGGGGGGGGGTTCGACGTTTTGGTTTTTCACCGGTCTTCCCTTAGCTTTTCAATCAAAAAAATAATAATTTTGCGAAAAAAACGTCTTTTCTTTTCTTTCCTTTCGTGAGAGTCACAGTTTTGCTTTCGCGAGAGACACGGTTTTGCTTTCGTGATCTTTGCAACGAGTACTCCTCAACTAGTGATTTCGGCTTCTGGCCCACCCGACCCAACTTTCTTGTGGAGAGTCAAAAAGGGCCGATAGAATCAGGTAGTCAAAAAAATCGATTGAAAACAGAATTTTGTGCGAGTCAATGTTCGTTTGTATTGCAGGGTTCGTTTGATCGTTGGAGCATCCAAGCCCAGAGCAAAAATTGACTTACCCAAAAACAACTTTCAGTCGACTTACCCATAGTTTTAGGATAGCGACGTAGGACGGCCGCCGCTAACTCGTCTTGCCCTTTGCGTTGAACTGACGCTCGGTTTCAGTTCAGCAGTGGTGACACCGCAAGCCGGTCGGGTTCGTTGGACGTATTGGACACAGATGCGGATGGTACTCCTACTAGGACTACTAGTTAGTATGCACGTGGAACACACGTCTCAAACATTTATGAGTTCACAGGGTATATTACTGAAACAAGTCTTGCAAAAACAAATCTCTATTTTGGTGAGCCAAACCAACCCCCCTTCATGCAAAAATAGTGCTACCTTGCACAGAATGGAGACTGCAACCAACAACTATAGAATCCAATTCATCCAACTAATGGAAAAATGCTCCTAAAGAATTAATGAAAAACTTGGCTCCAGGGGATAGGAGCCCCCACTTTCTTTTCTGTTTTTCATCCAATTTTTTTTTTGCCTCGGCCACATGTTACCTCCCACTTACCTTCCCTGCCCCATCACCAAGGCAGACAATAAACATAGTATATCATACAAGAATGCATACATCTCTATAAACAAACAAAACTAGATTTTCCTTTTCTTTTTCTTCTTTTTTCTTTATTTCTTCATAATTCTTTCACTTTCTTTGTGGAGCGTGGAGGGCTGGACTTCACGCCGTTGGCGCATGGAGGTTTGAGGTCTGGTGGGGCGGCCGATCTGGCGGATCCAGTGGCATGGTTGGTTCTTTATGTGCGACGAAAAGATAAGTTGGTCTGTTATATTGCCTGCAAAGTGTGTGATAAGACATCAGCATATTAACAATCGCCAGAAAAGAAGAAGAGGATAAAAGCATCAAAAAATGCACTAAACCCATTATCACACTTCAGTCCTACAACTCAATTTGCCTGGCGAAGAAATATATATATTAATAACAAGTAAACAATTAGTACTCGTGCTAGCTTATTTGGTGGGATATAGTGAAGAAGCACAAAGGATAAGCAGCATTTAGCAATGATAAGAGTATATTTGATACCTAAATTTAGCTGCCAATTCATCACAGAAATATTTAATACCACTATGCAGAAGATGACAGAATTAAAGGGAGACACAATGATTGCAGGCAATTACATTGATCAACCTCATAAGATCCAGCAAAGAATTAACATCAACTACGGCTAGCAAACAATTTCTGTTCAAAGAGTAAATGAGCATGCACCCTGTAGCTTGCAAATGAGCATTACACAAGCTCTTGCAATTAATTAGAACCTGGGTTAGCAGGAAGAAACAAATAAAATGTAAATAAAGAATAGCTTGCCTTCAGTACATGATTTTTCCTAATAAGGCAGGGGAGATGAACACAATATGTATACTCAGTAGTCGGGCCTGATGAATTAACAACCTAACAGCAACAGCAAGAGAAAACATTAGATCCAGAAATCAACTATTGTAGCAAGCCATGAATACAACAAACTTCAGAATTTTTTACATCTCTGAAATCAGGACAAAGTCTCATAACATAAAATCGACTTCAGTTAGTAGTGTGGTAAAACAAATGGCAGTCATCTTTCCAATCACAAATATGAGTAAATTGCTTGAAAGATATATCCAGTTGCTTGCTCTGAAACAAAAGGAAAACCATATAGCAGACAGGCAGTTGTGATCTCCAAAACAAAAGGGAAACCAAAAAGAAATCAATCTCAAAGCTTACTGCCTGAATAATCGTGAGAATAGGAGGAGCCCTTAATGTGAAGATCCTTTGCAAAGGCCCACTGAAACATACAAAGACAATCAGTGCCTAGCAGCGCAAAGCATTCTCATATGAAAGTATTCAAAATCTTACATGCTGCATTTCTTCAATACAGTAATTTGTCCACATTTATGAACATCAATTCTAAGGTACTTCCGTACTTGCTACTGCTTGAACAGGCAATGAAGCAACAGTACAAGGAACCAAATGAGAGTACACCACAAATAATTTCGGTTCCTGAAAAATTAGCGCATGTTAGTCTTATCTTGTGGTTGTCCCAAAAAGTGCAAATTTAAAAACAAGCAGATCTAGCTCTAAGAATTCAAAATAAAAATAAAGCAGCATGAAGTTAGAAAACCTTAATAGCTAGTGATGAATATAAGTCTGGGCGGTATCAAGGTTCGTCAACATGGCTGCAGCGGGCGGCGGCGGCCCGCGCTTGCATCTGTGGGTAGGCAGAGGAGAGCGGCAAGCGGACACGGCGGCCCGCACCGGCATCCGTGGGGCAGCAGACGTGGAGAGGACGGTGGTGACAGAGACCCTCGCTCGCATATATGGGGCAGCAGAGGAGGGCGGCAGGTGGCGACGACGGCACGTGCTCGCCGTCCGGGTGGCAGTAGAGGAGCGGACGATGGTGACTGAGACCCTCGCTCGTGTCTGTGGTGTAGCAGAAGAGGAGTGGGCGGCGGCGACGACGACGGCGATCTGCGGTCGTGCCCATGGACAACAGAGGAGGAGCAGAGGGCATCGGCAGGGATCTGTGCTCGCATTCGTGGAGGAGTAGAGGAGGAGCAGCAAGCGGTTGTGAGGGAAGAGAGAAAATTATGGGATACTAATCCCACTAATTGAGATAGAGATTAGTTAGTTTCCAGGATCCAAATAAATTGTGCCTTTTTTTTCACTGAACAAATGCGGGTGCGGGCGCGGATGGGCAGAGTTTTCGTCCGCCCTGATGATCTCTACTCCTAATGTCTCAGTTGGTAGGTCGCGATCCGGTTCAATTTTCGTCCCACCTAAACCGGTCTAATTTGGTACTTCTTTGGTACTACTACCCACCGACCTTCCAACCGCGGAAAACCACGATTAACCCCTCGATCGAGTGCCGCACAAGCTGAGCCTCCTGTCACAGTGAACTAACACAATCGTAAAAAAACCACCGTCAAAAAACCGGCGAAAATTAACCAGCGAAAAAAAACCCCGCACAGTGTGTCCTCGTGCGAGGTCTCGTGCCCTCGATTCGAGGTATGGTATTCCTCGTGCGAGGGAGTGTCTCCCCGAATCTGCCCTCCTTCGTCCGCCGCCGCCCTTCGAAACTTCACCGCCACCGCCCTTCGAAACTTCACCGCCACCGCTCCATCCCTGCGCCGCCACCGCTCCTTCCCTGTGCCGCCGCCGGCGCGTAACTCTAACTTCAAATCCGCCTGCCTCCACTGATGCGGCTCTGCTCCTGTTCAGGACCTTCGCAGAGCGCTTTCCGGATCCGGAGCCGATCCCTTTCAGGACCCATCGCCGGAGACGTCGAGGACACGGCGTCGGTTTTCACTCCCACCTCCCCACGCCGAAGGCATCGAGGATCCGCCGCCAGACACACAAACTCCAGGTATCACATATCCTACCCCGGCTATCCCTTTCAAACAGCCTTATTTTGTACACACAATAATTGACATCCATGTCATTGCATACACACACACCAGGAGATGTACAGCCATCACAGGCATCACATAATCTCAGTTTTGAGAATGTACAGCCACCACATACATGGCTTGCATCTCAGGCATCATAGGCAACACATGATACTAATAGAGATTTGTAGATCTTGTAATCTACCAATCTACCAGGCATCCAAATAGTATGAAAATCTTTAACTCTGGCAAAACAGCAATTAAGGTTCAGGGCTGGACACATGTAGTCCTGCATTTTCCATCCACACTGATTCATTGACAATAGCTATATACCAGACATCCCAATAGCAGCAAAATCTGTAGATCTGTAACTCTGTCAATACTGCAAATTAGAATAGTACCATGTAAGGTTCAGTGCACAATTTGAAATATACAGAGAGAATACCTATGTTGCCAACCAGTAATATATGGCAACCAGTATGTTGACAACAATTTGAGAAAGTTAGTATGATGACAACCAATAGATTTTCGCTGACAACAATTCGAAATTGGTAACTTCTGAGAAAATTAGTATGTTGCCAACCAGTAATATATAGCAGTATAACATCCTTACCTTAATTTTATAGTTTTCAATGAACAACGATTGTGGCTGACAAGAACGCAGTAATATATGTTTTGGAATAATAAAGTGTGCATGCCTTCAAGTAATTTACCATCTTGTGCATGCCTTCAAGTAAATTACCCTCTTGCTCATGCGCCATCTTTCTGGATTTCATCTTGCATCTACTATCTCCATCCAAGTCAGGTTTCCTTTAAGTTTCTTCAAGGCCTCAAAAACATCTCAGACAAACACAAGTTGGAGATAACGGTCATTACATTTGCGAATGGGTAATGCAAAAAGCAAGGACGGTGAACATCAACTAGAAGAGGTCGTTCCTACAGGTAAAAAACACTGCACCACTTTTACATGCATTTTTACCATTAACAATCTTTTAACAAAAGGTGTTGCAGGTCAGATTAGCGGTACAAATCATGAAGAATACAATGCAACCTTGATTCCCTTTGATGAACTAGATGGAGCTAATTACGCGACGGAACCCGGTACATAACTTTTTGCAGAATCCTTTGTTGTAATGCTTGACTTGCATATCTGACATAGTAATATAATTCTTGTGTTACAGCCCCTTCTAGCGAGACAAATATTAAAGAATCTAATTCAAGCATCGTAAACGTATCTGGAAATGTTGACCCAATATACACGACGGAAACAGGTACATCATTGAACAGAAATTTGTTTGTTGTTTGCCTCGATACCAGGCAGACATTGGTTTTGTATTCATGCTGACTAGAAATGTACATATGGATCAGAATGTTTAAGGGTTGGGTACCATTCTTTGTTGTAATGCCTGACTTGCATATCTGACATAGCAATATAGTTCTGGTGCTTAGTGGTGCCTCTGAGATTAAGGACCATGCTTATTGTGTTGCAGCCCCT
This sequence comes from Triticum aestivum, assembly GCF_018294505.1. Taxonomy (NCBI): domain Eukaryota; kingdom Viridiplantae; phylum Streptophyta; class Magnoliopsida; order Poales; family Poaceae; genus Triticum; species Triticum aestivum. The sequence continues at coordinate 610,700,673 of NC_057807.1, read as the reverse complement.
ACGAGCGAGACAAATTTTAAAGAATCTAGGGCAAGCATCGTAAACGTATCTGAAAATGTTGACCCACGATACACGACGGAAACAGGTACATCATTGAACAGAAATTTGTTTGTTGTTTGCCTCGATGCCAGGCATACATTATGCATCATAATGCTGACTATAAATCTACATATCCATCAGAATGGTTGAGGGTTGGGTACCATGCTGATGGTCAAACTGAACCGGCTAATCTGACTGAGCTAAAAGTTGACACAGAAGGTATGCTCCTTCCCAACCGGGTTGTGCAGTGCTGGTTCAGTGTGTTATATTTGTTTTTTTGTTTGTATTTATAACATGATGCAGACAACACGGTTTCCGAACGGCTTGAAACTAGAGATATTTCTCAAGGTATCCATAGGCATGATATCCACCTTCCCAACCATCCTTTAACTTGTTTTCTTATTTGTATTTATACATGCAGACGTCATTGCTTCCAAACATCATGAAACTATAACATTCAATATTGAATGCAAAAAATACGCGGATAATGCAAGGGCGGAGTACAATGCAAGGAAACGTGCAGCTTATCGGATTAAACGAAATCAGGATATTATCAGCTCACAAAATGAGAATCAGCCGGTAGTTGGAAAATCTGGTAAGCTTGATGGACACTCGAAGTTTGATGTGCATACGTATTTTGCGTACTACGTAATATTGTGCTTATATCCCGGGCAACAGATTTTAGGATGCACAATAATTTGCCACTTATTAGATCATAGGGATCATATCAACGCTCGTAGGCGGGCTGCTTATCGCAACAAGTTGTCGGATGTTTTGGGTAACCAACAAGTCATTGGGAAGTCTGCCAGTCGCCAGTCTCTATCAGATATCACAAATGTTCTCGAAAATAGGGAGAGTACTAAACCTAATGTCCAAGATGTAAATGCACTTGCCCCTCAATCCTCAGGTAAGCTTAAATATTATTATCCATGATATTCGGTATGTCAAAACCATTGATGTCATTAGCTAACGTGTGTTGGGACAACTTTTGTTCACCAGACAACCCAGCTAACTCTAACTATCCGGCATTGTCGCATGATGCGTCAACGTTTTCTATTTCAACTGCGGGTCTTTCTGGTCTCGTTAATGAGAATGAAAGTCAAGGTGATCATAATTTGAGTAGTCATTGAACATATTTCTCACATTTATATGTTTTATTCTCTAATATTTGTGTTTCCCGCTAATGACATCAGATGCAGTAGCAAACCAGTATTACACCCAAGAAACAGAGGATAGAACGGAGGCCGAACGCAAGAGAGACCATAGAAACGCACTGAGAAGGGCCTCCTATCGACGGAAAAAACTACCTAATGTCCTAGATGGAAATGCAAAGACCCTTGTGGTTACAGGTAAGGTTCAAAATGTTTTTAATATTACAGTTGGTATCGTCTATACCAATTATCATAATTTTCTGTGGTCAAATCCGGTTCACCAGACAACCCAACCAGCTTGGAGTCGTTTCCAAGTTCAAATACGTTGTCAACTGTAACCATCTGTGACACGGAGCATCAAGGTGATCATAATGTTCATAATCATCCACCAATTACATAGGCATATCTGTTTTTTTCTCTAATATTTGGGAATGTAATCTTGTAAGACACCCAAGAAGCAGATGATAAAACGGAAGCTGAACGCAAGAGAGACCATAGAAACGCCCTCAGGAGGGCTTCCTATCTGCGGAAGAAACAATCTACCGTACAAGTTGAACATGCACACAACCTGCGTTTATCAGGTATGCTATTAATGATTTAATCATTATGGTAAGCCTTGTTTTTATGAAGAAGCAATAAAATCTCTGCTCAACTTTTGAATGCAAGGCACCCACGCTGGCTCTAACTATACATCATTGTCGAATGATGCGTCGGCACTTCCTGATTCAACGGAGGTCTCGACTGGGATCGTTAATGACATAGAGCTACAAGGTATTGTAGTATTGTTCTACTATAACAAAAATTGCTTGCATCTTAGTTCCATTATTTTTTATTTACGGTAATGTTTGTAATGGCTCCAGACGGGATATTGAATGACATACACGAAACAAATGAAAGAACTGAAGAAGAACGCAAGAGAGACCATAGAAACGCCCTAAGGCGAGCTGCTTATAGGAGGAACAAGGATAAGAGAATCCATGATCAAAACAATAATGCATCTGCTACTTCAAGTATGTGCGTATGTTTAATTACTGTTTCTATGGCGGTCCCTGCTACTCTATATGTGACTCCCCCAAATACGATAAATCAAAATTTCCTATTTACGTATTGAACTTATTTTTGATCCAGACGACCAAAATAGCCCTAGCGTTACAGAATTAATGAAAGAGGGAGCAGCATGTCCCCCTTCAACTGTAGACCAGTCTGTCATTCAGGACACTGTTCTAGATAGGATGCATACTGACAATGAGCGGAAGCGTAATTTAACAAACGATCAAAGGGAGACGAAAAACACAAGGAGCAGAGCATGCCATCAGAAGAGAAGTGACGAATTAACATTCGAGGACAGAGAAATAATCAACGGAAAAAGACGCGAGAGGAGCGTGCAACGCCGTAAAAGCATGTCGGCGAATGAGAAGGGGGAGTCAAGTGCACAGAGAAAGGCAAATTATGACCGAAGGAAAAAAACACCTTGCAAAGAATGCATCGCAATCCCCCTTACAGAACTAGCAATCTCAGACTCCGAATGTCCCGCATTCCCTAGCCGTGCATCAATCGTCTCCCAGGCCGCAAAAGATGATTCATCTGATGACGATCCGGGGACGAATATGCCGACATACTCTGCCGTTGCCGCTGGTAAGAATTTGCGAATGCCAGTTTCTTAAGCTCATTCTCGGCATGTCGTTCTAACATGATTGTGTTCGTTCTCACTATCTGTATGACGACAATGCAGAGGACATCGATGTTTTCCAAAGCGGGACCATGCGTCATGAGCATGAAGCACATGAATTGATTGATGAGGAGTACTATATGTTTTGCAACGAAGGTATTGCAAACGCTACACTATTTATGATTTGGAGCTCTTTTGTAGTCTCGTTTATTTGTTGTTCGTGAATTGTACGTGATTTTGCATCAAATCCCCTTAGGGTCCGATAATGACGCATTGGATGATGATGAGGAAGCGAGCAAGTCTACCGATATGCTTAGCGAGATTGATCCATTTGACACTGTCTACTCAAACATTCCAGACAGCACTCACGTCCTGAAACTCGGTGAAAATTGCAAACACTGTATGGCCAGGAAGTTTGAATCTGAGACTGACGGCTTCTGCTGTCGCAATGGTCAGATCCAGCTTAAGCAACCGGAACCAATCCCAGAGCTAAAGAGGCTATGGTCCAGCATGGATGCAGATTCTAGACATTTTCGGGAGAACATACGGTTCTTCAACGGGCATTTCGCCTTCACCACCCTTGGCGTCAGCCTAGATGAAAACTACACAAACATGAGGTCTGGGGTGTACACATTCCGAGCTCACGGCACCATCTACCACAATGTCCATTCGTTCGGGCCAAGCTCGCGTCCAGAACATCTGCAATTGTACTTCTATGACGACGACCCTAACCTAGATCATCGTAAGGCGGCCACCAAGCAATTAGACCAAGATGTCGTGAAGAGGTTAGTAGACATACTCAAAGAAAACCCATACTCCCAGCAATTTAGGAGTTTGGGTGCACGAAAGGACAGCCTTGATGATTATAGGATAGACCTAAACACCGATAAGAGGCTGGACCAAAGAAGGTATAATAGACCGGTGTCCTCTGAGGTTGCTGCAATTTGGGTTGAGGGCACTGACCTAGCAAAAAGGTTTGACCGCAAGATAACACTTTGTGGTAACAACGACGAAAGGCATAGTATTCGTGTGACCTCGGGGGCATACGACCCGTTGTCTTATCCATTATTCTTTCCAATGGGGGAGCTAGGTTGGCATCCGAAGCTACCCAAACGTAATGTTGATTGGGATGTTGTCCAAAATCCTCGTTTGTATCATGATGATGAGGATGATGCAGGTATGTCGTTTTGTGTCCCACTTTGTTAAAAATATCTTGTTGTGTTTGAAGATAATGCTCACGCGATCTAAATCAAATGTGTGCAGAGGGGAATAGCAGGTTATGCGTCTCCGTTAGAGACTACTACTGTTACATGCTGCAAACAAGGCCTGCAATCTTCAATCCAATTCTCTGTGGAGCACGCCTACTGCAGCAATGGGCGGTTGACATGTACATTAAGATTGAGAGCTGTCGGTTGAGGTGGTACAGGAAGAACCAGACGCAAATCTGTGCCGATCTGTATAAAGGAGTTGTTGATGCAATAACATCCGGGGAGACCCGAGCATGCGCTGTTGGGAAGAGAATAGTTCTCCCTGGAACTTACCCTGGTGGCGACCGCGACATGAAGAAGAGACATATGGATGCCATGGCAATTGTACATACATACGGGAAGCCTGATATCTTCTTGACCATGACTTGCAACCCTAAATGGGAAGAGATAACAAATGAGTTGCTCCTCGGACAGACGGCGCAAGACCGACCTGACATTGTGGCTCGCGTGTTCTATGGCAAGCTAGAGGCTATGAAAGATTTGTTGCTCAAGAAGATGGTCCTGGGTGTTGTTGTTGCTTATGTTTACGTAGTCGAGTTCCAGAAGAGAGGCCTCCCCCACGCACATTTTTTGTTGATCATGGATTCAAATTACAAGCTTCTTGTCCCAGAGCAGTATGACCGACTCATTTCCGTAGAGCTCCCAGACAAGCAGAAGTATCCGGAATTGTATGCAATGGTGGTAAAACATATGATGCACGGACCATGCGGTGCTCTCAACCCGAAGAATGTTTGCATGCAAGATAATGAATGCAAGTGCAGATACCCGCGGCCGTTCAATGAAAACACGATACAAGGCAAGGACTCATACCCAGTTTATCGTCGTAGAGACGATGGTAGACGCGCTAAAGTTCGAGGAAAAATATTGGACAACCGATGGGTTGTGCCATATAACCCTTGCCTTCTGCGGATGTTTAATTGCCACATCAACGTCGAGGTCTGCTCTAGCATAAAGGCTGTAAAATACATTTATAAGTACATTTATAAGGGCCATGATAAGGCTTCTTTCTGCATAGACCAGCCAGACGCTGATGGTAACATTGATGAGATCAAGAGATACGTTGACGCAAGATGGATCACCCCTCCGGAGGCTATGTGGAGGATATTTGGTTTCCCACTGTGTGCCAATTACCCTCCTGTCTTGCAGTTGCCTCTTCATCTCCCAAATATGCACAGGGTTGCATTCAATGCACAGGCTGACTTGAAGAATGTTGTATCCTCCGAGAATGCTTCAAAATCCATGTTAACGGAATATTTCAAGGCAAACGAAGAACACCCTTGGGCAAGGCATATATTGTACAAGGATTTCGAAAAAAATTAGTTGTCATTTTGCTCGATTCGGAGTTGAATAAGCTAAAAAGAGGTCCGGTATACCATCAACCTAAACCTACCGATGAAGAAACTTTAGCTGATTCTGATCTCGAGATCCTGGAGAATCCATCAGACGTAGTCAAAGACAAACGTCCTGCCCCAATCACTATCATACCCACGGACCAACGTGAATTACTTGCCGGTCTCTGCAACTACGTCATGTCGATCGATGATGTCGGGTGTTTGGAGTAAGTATCATGTATCAATATTTAATGTGCGGATGTATATTATTGTTCTTCTTACCGTCCAATTTTTAGGGAGGTATGGGTCCGGAGCTCGGCACCCGATGCAATGGGCTTAAGTCTTAAGAAACTTCAGTGTGTACTTAACATGGACCAGTCCATGGACAATGATTGCTTCAACACCGCAGTGCGTATGCTGGCATGTGACGAGGGAGTACTGTTCACAGACCCTCCTGTACACTACATGGATCTACGATTTTGTGTAAGTTATCATAACTCTTCATTCTATGTGTCATTAGTATTAACATGTTGAAACAATATTTCGTTTTTTGCTTAGTCCACGATGCTAGAGTCAACACGAGGTCAGCAGTTTTGCGAGAAGCAAACTATCCAGACGTTAGCAACATTATTTGATAGCTGGCCTGGGATGGACAACGACATCTCATCGTGCAACAAGGTAAGCAAAATAGTTTGTCCATTGTTATCATGGTTTATTGTTTTTTCTAATAGCCCCACTTCTAGATTTATCTTCCCTATGCATCTATCGGTCGATACATCTTGTACGTCATCGACAAAGAGGCACGTCGACTATATATTATGGATCCTATTCAAACATCACAATCGTTAGAGGAAAAAAATATGAGGCATGCACTGAAACTAAAAAGTTTTGCAAGGGATTTCAAAGAAGCGATCGAAATAAAGTTGGCTGGTTGGAATTATGATATATCTAAATGGCAACGTTTATTTCCGTTCGGTGTTCCAACGAGTATAAACGGGTAATGAATTCATAACAAAAACATTTACTTTTGTTATAACTATATTTTTATATTAATAATTTAAAGTTTTACAGGAATGTGTCTGGCTATTTTGTTTTTCATTTTATGCTCTGGTGGAACGGTAAAGAATTGGTCAAGCCGATTTGCGCGGTGGGTATTGTCCGTTACATGTTTTAAGACCTTCGGCGTGAAATGTTCATGCTAACTACATGTATTATTTGTGCAGGATGGGTATGAATTGAGGAAGCAGTTTTTTTTATATTTGCTAAAACATCGTGGGAATGAAGCTAAAATAAACTTTCCTGACATTGTGAAAGAATTTCTTAGGCGCATCATCTAGATATTAATAGTTTTGTAATAGATGTTTAGTTGGAACATCACTCAGTTTGTTACATGGACGTGACATTAATTTTTCTTTGTGTTATCAATTTAATTTGCAAAAATGGACTCCAGGTATTAAATAATTGTGTTTGAGTTATATTCTTTGTACGTGTGAAAGACCTATTGTAACTCTTTTAAACTATATCAAGAGCCCGTGGCAACGCACGGGCACTCTATTAGTGTTCTTTTGTTTAATAGTAGTGTAGATGATGATTGTCTTCGACCTCTCGCCACCGTTATAAGGTTCCACACCCACGCGCAACCCAGCCCATCAATCAAACGCAACCAAACAGCCCCGCCCCCTCCGTAACCTCGAGCGCTCCATTGTCGCACGAAGATCACGCGCGTCTCGGGCTCCCGGCGCCCCAATAGACCCGCGGAAGTGTTCGCGGACTACGTACGTGGCGGCGATGGACGCATCGACGACGGCGCAGAGGCGCAAGTGCCCTGACAAGGAGGAGACAGCCGGCTTGTGCGCCAACGGCTGCGGCTTCTTCGGCGCCGCCGCCACCGGCAACATGTGCTCCAAGTGCTACCTGGAGCACGTCATCATCGGCACCGCTAACACCGTGGCCGCCTCGACCGGGCCTCCGGAGAAGAAGGCCAAGATTATCGTCGCCGTCCCGTCCTCCGATGGTGCGGCCGCTTCCTCCACCGCAGCCGCACTTGACTCCTCCGTGACGTCCGTGAAGCAGCCGCCGGTGGCGGCGAACCGGTGCGCGACGTGCAGCAAGAAGGTGGGCCTGCTGGGGTTCCGATGCCGCTGCGAGGGCACCTTCTGCAGCGTGCACCGCTACTCGGAGAAGCACGACTGTGCATTCGACTACAAGACCACCGGCCAGGAGCAGATCGCCAAGCACAACCCTGTCGTGGTTGCGGACAAGATTTCCCGAAGGATCTGACGCCCACAAAAAACCACTAGATCAACGGCGAACCGATCAAGCAGTTTGTACGATCGATCTTTGGATTTCCTAGGCTTTTTCGGAACGTGTACATGTTAGTTTGGACTTTGGAGATTGTACTGTGAACAACTATGCTTGATTCATCTTTCGCAAAAGAAAAAAAAACTGCGCTTGATTCATCGAATTGATTAATAAGAGGATTAAGATCATAGGCTGGACCCGTATGTATAAACTGAATACAATTACTGTACTTTGGTACCAAATGTGACACAACTGATATCTAAAATGGTGGATTAGCAGGGTGGATTAGGATTTCCCCGACCCCGCCCTTGGGCTGTCTCCCCAGGAGGCGGCAAGGGCAGCGCGCAGCCCCCTGCCTCCGTCCCCCCTCCTCCCTCTCCCTCTCGCCGCCACCCGTGGGTTCCCCCTGATCTGGTGCCCGGGCTGTGTTGGTGGCGGCGGCATGTCCTTTACCCGCACGGGCTTTCCTTCCCGTGACAGGGGATCGGCGGCAGTGCGGCTCGGTTGCCGCGGCCCGACAACCTGGAGGTGGTGGCAAGCGACCGGTGTGGCGGTGGGGTGGCCTGGTAGAGCGGGGTGGATGGCGGCGTGCCCCCGGCTGAGATCTGGGCCCTTAGGGCCTCATCTAAGCCCTAGCGGGCCGGCTCCGGTACGGCCTCGTTGCCTCCTGCGTGGTGAAGAGGAGCGTCGGCGACGCCGACGGCGTGTTTTCTGCAACGCGACGGTGGGAGCTTTACGGGCATTTCAGGGCCCAGTCGGGCCTATGGGCCCACGGGCCTGATTTGCTCCTGCTAATGCGTCCAGTCGGTGTCAGGCCCTCCCGCGGACCGACAGTGTTGCTGCCCTTAATCCTGGACCTCCTTCTTCATTGTGCAGGCCTCACTATTCGGTGTTGTGGTGAGATAGCGTAGGTGGCTTCAAGACCATGCTAGCACAGGGTGGTGGACGGTATGGTGGAGTGCTACGGAGCGCCCGGGGTGATGGTTGGGACCGGGAGAAATCCCTGTCGGCCTGTCCGACATCGACGTGGTGGCGCTTGAGGGTGCTATCGGACCTTCCTGGAGGGCATCCGGTGCTACCCTTCCTTTCTCCTTGCCGCGTACTGGGGAAAACCTTGGCAGCAGTGTCATCATCGCCGCGTCCCTTATTGGAGGTGTTGATTGGTACCGGCGCTTCGGAGGCTAGAAGCTTTGTGAGAGATCTCCGGGGGGCGCAACGGTCGCGAGGCCTCTTTGTTTTTTGTTGATCTGCCGTTGTTGGCATTTGTTTTTGTATGTACTTTCTCTGTCTTTTCTTTTGGGCGTGATTGTGTTGCATCCGCCCCAGCAATTATCATTGGATGTATCGTGTGTTTGGTATATTAATATAGCGTGGTGCATGCTCTTTCGAAGAAATCTAAAATGGTCAATCTATTCTACTGCATGTGTTGGACAGACAGCAGTCCAATTATTACGTCGGAATGGCGAAATAATATAATAACCCAACAGTGCGATGGATCACCAATAGGAATTAAACGAAGGGCCGGTTGGGCTTGTGAGCAGACGAGGATAGTGTCGGCCGACCACATACCAGGGGGTGCCCTTTCACATCTCAAATTTTCCAAATTTAGGATGTGCATTTATAAACCTTGCATTGCATGAGCTTTACTGTATATCTGGAGTTTTGGGAATTAAAATGACTATATCTTAAACACTAAAGTCATTCATAGTTTAATTAATAGCCATATAAATTTCCATTCGATAAAACCCATTGTGAAAATTGCATATGTGCAGGGCATTTTTTTCTAAGCTTTATATTTGTCCTAGTTTTCTATGTGTTAGTTAGGAGTTCATAGGATTTGAAATTGCATATTGGTATCCTAATAATTGAAGTCTATGCTAGCTAGCTTCAGACAATTGAAAAGTCTAACGCCCTAAGTCGGAAAGCAATCGGCAAAGAGAGGCCACGTCAACGAATGTTCAACAACACAAAATTCAGATAACAAAGCATACGAATCAATAGTAAGAAACAAGTTAGAAAGCATGGAAAGCGCGTGTTCAGTTAGAAATGCAGCAATAAAAAATGATCTGCAGCAATTTTTTGCGAGAACTGCGAGCCTAGTAAGATGCAGTAATAAGAAACAAGTTACAAATCACACAATTGCAACTCGGAAAGCGCACGTTCAGTTCGAAATCATGGTCTAGTTGTAAAATCGTTTGACTGAAATCTGTTAAGCGTAGTCAGTTTAACACTGACGAGGCAAACGATTGTGCACATTAGTAGTATCCTAACAGTTGCTAGCTTCAGACAAAGAAAACTGAACCACGCATCGGAACACACTTGATTAAGAGAAGGGACTGAAATTTGATTCATTACACAAAATCAATGCTGGTTGTAGTCTTCATGCCGGTGATTTCACAACTAGGAATCACGTCAACGGATGATTGTGAGTTGACATTGGTACTACTACTGTTAAGAGAAGGTTGTTGGTACTTTGTTTGGCATAGCTTTGCATGGCTTTATGCCTTCTTACCGGGTACTTGATGTGCATTCCTGCTGTGTACTAGGGCATTTGGACCCTGAGAAACAAAGTAACCTTTGATGGACATGTTGTTCGCTCTCCTTTTGAGGCTGTTTTTCATCGTGTGCTCGTTTATGTTGTATTGAGCAGGTCTTCTTAAAAATGCTGATAAGGATGT